>NW_026944229.1:525502-678052 GCF_033297405.1 Parathielavia appendiculata | reverse complement strand
GGGGGTCCGGTCTGCTTCAGAGCCTGGCGGCCAGTTTTTGAACTGGCGACCGATGCTACATCGGTACTCTCGGTATTGAAGGATCAGAATCCTGGTACAATACAAGATGTCACTACCCTGCGTGTCCTGACAGCTGAACGATACTAGCGTGCCCAGCAACTGTTGGTCTCCATCGCGCTAACCAATACGGTGTAGTTGAGCTGTCGGTTCACCGCTGGAGCTCAGAAAGTCGTGCTTGGCAAGGACCCTGAGAGAGGAGAGAGAATGGGACAATTCGGGTGCCGAGACGGAGTCGGTTCTCGGCCGGCTAACACTAAATCGGAAAGACAGGGGCTGAAATCACTGTAAAAGGCAGCATACCCGCTTTGTCCTGAGCTGAACCGCCAAACAGCTCCGCTGAAGTTCGACAACGACAGATGCGCCGCTGTGAAAACTGGGGATTTCTCACTCGAAGGATCAAATGGTAGGATGCATTCCCACTGACACGTCACATCGAACAACTCGGAGCTCCAACTAATGGACCGATTGGCTGAGTCGCCGCAGGCAACGTTATCCGCCCCCACATCACCAGGGTTATCCCTCGGCGAAGGACTAAGCCTGCTTTTCAAGGTCGTCGTCGTCGGTGAGTCCAGCTAGCTTATTCCTCCGGCGACCAACTCGCAGCACTGACCTTCCTCAGCCCCGCCTCACCTTCTCCTCAGCCTCCTCCGCTGCTACACGCTCGCCGCCCTCCGCGGCATCCCCCTCCGGCACTACGCAGCATGCGCCTTCTACCGCGTTGCCCTGCACAACCTCACCCCGCGCCAGCTGCAATTCATCCAACCCCCGACCCCGGCCGTCTACACCTCCTGGCTCACCCACCGCCAATCCCGCGCGGCAGCTAAGTACAAGCGCGACAGCGCTGATGCCGAAGCAGCCTTCCTCGCCTCCCGCCTGAGACTCGACACGGAGCCGCTCCCCGACGGGCGCTCGTCCCTGCTGTGGATCGGCGACCGCCGCCGGGCGACGCGGTTCGTGCTCTTTTTTCATGGAGGCGGGTACATGGTGCCTGCGTTGACGGGGCACATGGAATGGTGTGCGCGGGCATACCTGCTCGCCTCGCCCGCTGCTGCTGCTGCTGGGAAGGGCGGAGGTAAGGAGGATGATGAGGTGGCGGTTGCCGTGCTGCAGTACACGCTCTGCCCAGAAGCAACGTATCCGACGCAGCTGCGGCAAGCGGCGGATGCGCTGGCGCATTTGTTTGCGTCGGGCAGGGTGCGGCCCGGGAATCTAGTCATTGGCGGGGACTCGGCAGGCGGGAACTTGACGGCACAGTTGCTGGGGCACTTGCTGCGGCCCAATCCTGCCGTGAGGGAGGTGTCGCTGGAGGAGCGGCTTGCCGGCGCATTCTTGGTGTCGCCGGTGTTGAGTGTAAGCGGTCACTGGGCGAGTGCGAAGAGGAATGGGGCCATTGACATGCTTTCTGCGAGCTCGCCGGCCAGTCTGAAGGAGAGGCTGCTCAACGGGGTAGAGGATTATCAGGCGGAGGTGAAGCAGAGGAAGGGGTGGGCGATGCCGATGGATTTGGAGGATGCGGAAGGTTGGTTTGGAGGATTGGACGGGGTTGTCAAGGAGGTGTATGTCACGGCCGGCGAGCAAGAGGTTTTGCTGGATCATGGAGTCGCCTTTGCAGATGCAGTTCGAAGGGGCAACCCGGGGATGGAGGTGCGGCTAGAGGTGATGAAGAACGAGGCTCACGACTGGATATTGATGGAGGGCGGCGAGGGAATTGAGGGAGACGCAATGAAGAGAATGAGGGCTTGGTTCAAGGGCGTGTTCGATCTGTAGAGCTCGCCGTTGCCGTCTTGCGACGGAGCGTGTGGTTATATGAATAGGCAGTCGCAGGTCATTCCCCTCATCAACGCGGCCTTCTCCAACTCCACTTGATGAGATCTGGTCAAACGAAATGGCGCCGTCTCTTCCCCTGGATTTTTAGACAGCTAAATACCGTATGAGTGTCCCGACTTAAAGCCCAACCTGAAATTGAGTTTCTTACGACTTGACATAAAAGTCGACACAGCTCTCATATGTCTGTTGGTTTCTGGTTGCATACCAGTACCATTGAATGGCGCACTTGCCGCCGGTGCTGCAAACAGTCCCAAGGTTTCTAGGGATGGTGACGTTGAAGTTGACTACAGGACTGTTAGCATGTGGTGCGACGCCTTGCCTGAAGCGGTCGCGTGTTGATGGTTTCGACTCACTGTCTGATCGAGGGGTCGTCGCGGTTGCATTCGGATAGCTATCCCAGGATCGTAGTGGGCTGCCGATGATCTTGTTGTTTGCCAGGTCAACGATCGACACATTCTACAGCCGAATTTCTGAGTTAGTATGGTACGGTATTTGTACTTTATTCAGTCCAAACCGGTCTAAAAGACCAGTGGTGTTACTTGCCGCATAACCGGGGCGATGGCCGGCGATTAGGTCAACCTTGAAGTCGATGACTTGGCCAGGCTTGTATTCGGTCGCGGAGTTGTCCTCGTACTGGTAGCCACGGCAGAGGAAGGCATTACACTTCAAGTCCGCGCCGGCCTTCGCGACTCCGTCCTCGATGGGACCAGCTCTGTCTGCGAGCTATGTCAGCTCTCAGCTTGTCCAAGGCAGCGATGCTTTGGCACCAGCAACGGCATGGGCTTGAACGATATGACGCAAGGAAGCGGGAAAGATATTCACCCTTTTCCATATATTCCGCATAGGTCTTACCGCACCGCTGCGTATAGTAGGAACCAGCCTAATCAGTAATCAGTCAGTACGTATGGAACGGCACTCGGGGTCAAGGTCGGCTGGTAAGACAGGAGTTACCTACGCCACGAGGGGTGGGAACCTTCACAACAGCATGGCCGAGCACGCTTGTGGCGGCAATAGCTATGGTAAGGAATCCGAGAAGACTTGGAACCATTTTCTCTTGATGACGATGAGGTTGTGTAAGGCGTATAGCTGAGCCTGGTTGTAATTGGAATCGTAAACAGCCAACATCAAGACACAGATGGATTTGAACAGATCGCGGCTTATGGAGGATTCAGTACGATAATCGATTTTTCCGTGTCAGCGTCATGGACATCAACTTGCGTGATCCCGATCCATTCGTGACCCTCCCACCGACCGTCGCAGACGACTGCACATATGCGAGCCTAGGGGCTTTTGCCACGAATAGGACAACTGGACAAGGGAATCCGTGATGTTCCATTCTCCTCTGTCAATATCACGCACCTTGATGGAAGAATGGCTTCGCCATGACAAGTAATAGTAAGAGTTCCGAAGCCTTGAGTGAGAGTTGAGGCTCAACCGGCTTCCCTCCGCGCCATTGGTGGGAGAATTAATTGACCGTTGCGTCTCAGACATGCGTGCCGAGGCATCAGTACTCGCGGCCATGGCCGCCATGCTCATGCAGGAGACAAGGGGATCGTCGTGTACCCCAGCTCTCGGAACCAATTCAAGGGTGAAGCTCCACCGAGTATGGAAGGTCTGAATTTAGGTTCTCAGGTTCCCCGTTGTCCCAAGCGGGCCACGGCAGTGGCACTTCCGGCAAGTCCAAGACTTAGCGCTGTACCCCAGACTTTCCATCCCGGTTGACAAGTTGGCAACAAGCATGTCTAGCCCTGAAATTACTTGACGGCCCCGCAAATATGCGTGCGACTGCCGGAGTGAGGCATCGTACTTCCTGGACTTCCACCACTGGTGTTCGGCCATGGGGTTGCTCTGAAGGTCTTCTGATGCCAAGTTACCTCCATCAGTAATCTCAAGCAGCAAATGTCACTTACAGCAGATGCGGTCCGTTTCTACTTGCCCTGGCATCGAGCGCATTCTCATTCGTGTAGAATTGTTTGGCACCATCCTCGACACGGACCGCCGAGCCCTTGGGCAAGGGGCATGAGCCTTTGGCGGAAGAGATCGACGCCATCGCGTTACTAACCGCATCAAGGCGATGAGGCGAGGCCTCGAGAGTACGTCCAACAGGTGAGGAAGTGTAAATGGTATCCGCAAGACAGTGTATAAGAAGGATGAGATTAGCCTTCCCAAGATCATGCTGGACTTCGCATCACCATCAGACTCGATCCTCTTTCAGAGCCTTCTGAGAACCACCAAGAATCGCCCATCATGAAGTTCCTCTTCGCCGCCACCATCGCCACGTTGGCGAGTCTTGTTACCGCCACGCCCACGCCGACGGTCGAGAAGCGTGCCAGCCCTAGCGACGCCTGCACTATTGGCTATGCCTCGACCAACGGCGGGTTAGTTTTGGTTCTACTAGTACTCCTTGCACCGCAAACATACTGACACCGAGCGATGACAAGCACGACGGGCGGCGCCGGTGGAACAACTACGACCGTCTCCAGCCTCCCGGCTTTCAGCTCCGCTGTCAAGGGTGACGCCAAAAAGATTGTCTACGTTCAGGGCAACATCAGCGGCACTGGATCCATCAGGGTCGGTGCCAACACGAGCATTCTCGGCAAGAATGGCGCCTGTAAGGCAACCTATAAGGTTTCAATGTGTGGGCGTAGGGAGCACCTGCTGACAAGCCTTATATAGCCATCACCGGCGTCAACCTTCACATCCGCCAGGTCAAGAACGTCATCGTTCGCAACCTGAAGCTAAGCAAGGTCAAGGGCAATGATTGCATCACCGTCAACGAGGCCACCAACGTCTGGCTCGACCACCTCGATCTCAGCGGCGACCTCAACGTGGACAAGGACTACTATGACGGCCTGATCGACATCACCCACGGCGCCGACTGGGTCACCGTCTCGAACACCTACTTTCATGACCACGTAAGCTTGATGTTTTGTGCACAGACATGAATTGATCCGATGGCTGACCAAACCACCCCGAGCAATAGTGGAAGGCTTCTCTCGTCGGCCACTCCGACAGCAACGAAGATGAAGACTCGGGCAAGCTCCATGTGACGTATGCCAACTGCAAGTATGTCAACATCAACAGCCGCACCCCGTCGCTCCGGTTCGGCACAGGCCACATCTACAAGTAAGTTATAGAACAGACACATTTTAACCCCGGCCATCTGCATATGGCCCATGATATTCTCCGCACAACGCTGACACAGCGTTCTACTCTCCAGCAACTACTTCGAGAACATCGCCACGTCGGGCGTCAACACCCGCATGGGCGCCAAGGTCCTCGTCGAGTCCAGCACCTTTGTGAACGCCAAGCGCGCAATCACCTCAATCGACTCCGACATCGACGGCTCGGCCGCCGTCAGGGATGTCAACCTCGGCGGCTCTACCAACGACGCCCCGTCCACCTCGGCCTTCTCGGTCCCGTACGCCTACAGCGTCGTCGGGTCGGCCAACGCCAAAAGCGCCACCTCTTCCGCCGGTGCGACCCTTTCGTTCTAAGAGTGTCGGTCAAATCACGGCTCGCTATCGATTTCGTGAAAGAGTCCGTTCTTGGGGAGGTTCCCGGCTTGTCGACCTGGGACTGGAGGAGTGGTTGATGAAAACTCGGTTGGAGATGTCAGCTTCATGCGAGGCAGCAAATAGGGAAGGGGTGTGCAGGGTTCCTATATGCACCACCTCTCCCGTAGATAGCATGCATGCGTCTTCATGTCCATAGTTAGAAGGCAATTTGCCTTGAAATTTTGTCTTTAGCAACTCCTGTTGCTCCACATCACCTGTGCACTCTGTTCGTCCGAAAGCTACGGTGATCTGAAGTCAAAAGTTTGCGCTTATTAAATATGAGGAGTACGTTTGCCATTACGCTCGAGATTGTCCCCAAGACTGACCTGTACCTACTAATTATGGTCGCATCACGATCGATTCCTGCCTTATGGGATTATCATTGGAACAATCCTCTGCCGCTGACACAAACAGCCCGGACAGCACAAACACCCGGCTGATGCAACTTACCCGAAAAACCTCTCTCACATGCTTGGGTGGAGCCTCTGATCTTGGCCAAACGCCGTCTGTTTCTGACCCTCTCCCCTGCGCTAGATCCAGTTCGGTCAAGCGTAGCCACGGGAGGAAGCCGAGGTGGAGTACGGAGCGGGTCTGGAGTACCCACTGCGGGGAAATGCATCGTCCGAAGCACTTCCCGAGCTATCATGGACAAGTACAAAGTACATACAGAACGCAGCCAGTGCACTTCTCATTCCCGCAGATGAAACCGCGAGTGCATCACTGTATCTCTCCATACACTTCTCATGAGTGCGGACCCACCCCTGACGAGTGCAAAAGACAATCAACATGACGAAGACATTTGAGACGGCGCCTCTCTCTGCGCCAGTGGCAGTTGAGCTCCCTGAAGCAGTGGAATTCCTGGGCGAGAGCCAATGGAAGGTCCTTATGGCGCTGATGGACGCGGTCATCCCCGCCGTTCGGATCCAAGACTCAACAAAAGCGACCCAGGACCATGATATTTCAGCCATCCACCTCCCCAGCGCCCAGTACTCGGAGGTTGCCACCAAGCTACGGAATGCAGCTCCGCCTCTCCGTTCGTCCGACGTTCTCGAGGCCTACCTCGCCGAGCGCCCTTCCGACAACCCCGTCTTCACCCAGGTCCTCAAATGCGTCCTCACCAATGTGCCGCCCGACAAACAGCGGGCCATGCGCGTCCTCCTCTCCATCCTGAGGTATCATATCTATCCGCCAAACACCGCCTCCAGCGCACTAACCCCCCAACAGCACCCGACCAGGCAGCTTCCTCCTCACGTCCTACGCCACTCCACTTCCCTCGCTCTCCATTTCCGACCGCATCAGGATCCTCCAGAACTGGTCCAACGCCTCGCTCTGGACCTTCCGAGCCCTCTTCAAAAGCATCACCGCCCTTGCCAAGCTCGCCCACATCCGCAGCAGCACCACCTTCGCTCCACTCACGGGCTTCCCCTCCATCCCGGCCTCTTGGGTCGCCGGCTCGACCTCTTATCCCTTCGAGTTTCTCCAATTCCACCCCTCCACCACCAACCCACAATTCTCAGTCGAAGTAACGACCGACGTCGTTATCGTCGGATCGGGCTGCGGCGCCGGCGTCGTCGCGAACCGCCTCGCCTCGGAGTTCGGCCCGTCGCTCAACATCCTTGTCCTTGAAAAGGGCCTGCACTTTGACGCGCGCCACTTCCCGCTGTCGCAGACCGCCGGCCTGTCGACTCTGTTCGAGGCCGGCGGCGCGATCGAGTCGGATGACAACTCGATGACCGTCACGGCCGGGTCGTGTTTCGGCGGAGGTGGAACCGTGAACTGGAGCGCGTCGCTGCGGACGCAGGATTTTGTGAGGCGCGAGTGGGCGCAGGAGGGCGGGCTGCCGTTCTTTGAGAGTGACGAGTTTCAGGGATGCTTGGATAGGGTGTGCGAGATCATGGGAGTTAATGGGGAGGTGGTGAGGCCGAATCATGCGAACCGGGTATTGTTGGAGGGCTCCAAGCAATTGGGCTACCAGGCGTCCATTGTGCCGCAAAACTGCCGCGGGGAGAGGCATGATTGTGGGTATTGTACGCTGGGGTGCTGGAAGGGGGAGAAGATGGGACCTGTGAATGGGTGGTTCCCAGAGGCCGCGAAACAGGGGGCTAAGTTCGTGGAGGGTATGAAGGTGGAGAGGGTGATTTTGGAGGAAAAAGAGGGGAAGAAGGTGGCAAAGGGGGTCAGAGGTGTGTGGACGGCTAGAGACGGCGCCAAGGTGGAGGTGGTGGTGAGAGCGAAGAAGGTTGTTGTCAGTTGCGGCACACTTTGGAGCCCCATCGTGCTGCTCAACAGCGGGATTAAGGTATGTGGCCCCGAGGGCTGTGTGACTTTGATGCTAACAACCAGCAGAACCCCCATATCGGCAAGAATTTGCACCTGCATCCCGTCAATTTCGTGTCCGGCGTCTTCGACTACGACGTCCAACCGTGGGAGGGCACGCAATCTCTCTTCCCGCTTCCCTATTCAGTGACTAACGCTTCACAGGAGGCATCCTCACCTCTGTCGTCACCTCGTTTGAAAACCTCGACTCCAAGGGCCACGGGGTCAAACTCGAAGCCATGCCGATGATGGTATTATCTCTCCCTTTCCTTTCCTCGATCGACACTGACCGACAACCACTAGCCCACCATGTGCCTCCCTTACGTTCAATGGACCTCCGGCATCGACTTCAAGCTCCTCGCCGCCAAATACCGCCACACCAACAGCTTCATCTCTATCTGCCGCGACCGCGACTCCGGCCACATCTACAGCGACCCGGTCACGGGCCGCCCCCGCATAGCCTACACGCCCTCCGACTTTGACCGCGCCCACATCCTGCACGGCGTGGTCGAGCTCTGCAAAATTCTGTACGCCCGCAACGCGAGGGAGATCCATCCATCGATCGCTGGCTTCCCGCCCTTCATCAGACATGGGGACTACAAGACCGCGGACCAGGAGAAGATGGACTTTGACAAGTGGTTGAATAAGCTCCAGACGCACGGGAACAAGCCGCCTGTCACGCCGTTTGCGTCAGCGCATCAGATGGGCACCTGCAGGATGAGCGCCGAACCCAAGAACGGGGTCGTTGATCCCAAGGGACATGTCTGGGGTACCGAGGGACTGTATATCGCGGACGCAAGCGTGTTTCCCAGCGCTAGCGGTGTGAATCCCATGGTCACTACCATGGCGATTGCGGATTGGATTGGCAAGGGGTTGTGTGAGGATCTGAGGCGAGAGGGTGTCAATGCGAAGCTGTAGTAGGCCGGGGCGCATTGCACTGGTACCACTGAATCAGGGGGAGTTGTGGTGATATCCGGATAAGTGTACTGGGTGAATTGTTTCTATAGGCCTGAACAGTTTTAGTTTATAGTGTTATTTTGGGCAGGTTCCTCGGACTTTACCATATCGTAAACGCATTCAATTTCGAGTGCCCAGATGCCCTAGCAAGTGACACCTATTTTAAAATCCGTTATCAACTCACTTAACCAAGGTGTTGGACAACATCGAAGCATCAACGATGTTGTATTGGAAGTCAACGATGACTAGCAGTATGATTGATGTGTGTACCAGTAGCGATGTGAACAATCTCGAGGTCTCGTGGTACCACCTGTTCAGGCAGCTATTCAACTTACTCCTGCTTTAAACAACGTCCCAGCCCCTGAATCATGAAAAGATATGCAGCCTCGTCGACGAGTGAAACATTGCCGGCCACTAAAGTACTTTCAGTTTGGGAGCGAGAAGGCGGAGTTAGCTACAGGATCATCAAAACTTAACCCAATCCCATCAGCCTTCAGCCGGAGTACTTACATATATCCGGAGTCGTCTCTGCCCAATACGAATTCAAGCTTCGAAAAAGCAAAGAACACCGTCATGGAGAGTACGCGCCGAGCACACCGAGCTCCAATAAGCTCCCTAAGAGTTCAGGGGTTGACATCGCATCCCCTTCGCAGACAGAAGCAAGCGCGCCGTCAGCCAGCATGACCTTTTCGACCTGATGCACGACGCTGTTTGACTCAGCATTATCGCGCATGCTGAGCTCATACGCCTGATCATTGGGTCTGGAAGACGTGACGCCGAAATATCTAGAGGGACTTGCAGGCGGCAAAGGGTTTAGAAACTTGCTATGGTCGGGGAAAGAGGCCTAGCATCGCAGAGTCGATTGATCTCTAGATGATCGGTTGCCAAACTTGCCATGTTGACTTGTTGAGGTCGGACATGTTTTCGAGTTGCCCCTGTTGTGTCAATGGACTTCCAGTACGTTCTATTTTGGCTGCCGTTGAAAGTCAGAGGCTTAGTGGAGCTGCGTCGCCGACAACGGTGCCAGGCAGGTTGCGGGAGGTTCATGTTTATATTGACCGAGCCGATAACTGTGAATTCAAATTGCGGCAAACCTCGATAACCGGCTCAGCCATCAAAGGTATCACTGATAGGATGATCATGCGACGAGGTCTGCATGGGCCATATTAAACGGATAATAGCATTATGTGTTGCTCATTGTCGTATTTGAAACACTCTAATGGAAGGCCCAGTCCTGTTGCCCCCTGTGCAACTGAAATCGGCCATCCCGATTCCTAAACCGTGAACAGTGTCTCACGAAAAGTTGAACGCCCTGTGGCAGCAACGTTGGATGAATACTGCTGGTCAAGACTGGTCAAGAACCTAGGCCTATCCTATGGCATCCAGTACAAGTGTCACACTCGAGAAGTCGAGATACTTGGCTGGTCGGCATACATTCTTGCAAACTTCTGCCAACTGACACTGCGAGTTCCCCTCTTCAACCACTCAAATAACCCATCAAGGCTGTCTATAGCTCTGTTGTCTCCGAAAAAGCAGCACAGACCTCAGCGTGAACCCTCTCCGCGCCCAGTTGCGACCTCCCACGCTTAGTAAAACAATAGCAAAGCAAGTCCATGATATCGGAGTCGCTGTTCCCTCCCAAAACGCCATCGCTAATGTATGCACCCGCTTCGGCGTAGCAGATTCGATAAATCCTCAAACTACAATCAAACTGGCAATTTTCCCACCAACCTCCTGATTTTCATGGCCGATTCGTACCACAAACCAAGCGACCAACCCGAGTAACCCGAGCACAGGCGGCACAAAAGCCAAATCCACGGATTGGCGTACCAGATGGTGGTATGCTGCACCATCGCCCAGATGTAGCCAATTCATCCTCCTACCAGCTTTTATAAGCCAGCTCAACAGGCGCCGATTTTGTCGCATCAACACCATTCCAGGGCGTAGAAAGGCGTACAAAGTTACCCCTCGTTCAACCTGAAGGACATCGCCTATGACGCGCGTCTCATTCGTCCAGCGCACATAAATCAACGAGGATGCCGTCGTCCCGACCGCATTCCGGAGGCGGGCCTAGAACCCCGGGCGCAAGTCACACACCTCGAACTCGAGGGCCTTCGACTCGTAGACGTGGCCCGCTGGATTCCCAGCGTCGACATAGAGATTGTCGACCGAGTGCGGGTGGAACGTCTCGGTTCGTTGACAGGACAGCAGGTGCGGGAGACCGGGCGGGTTCGTCAGGCGGAAGATGCCCCATCTGGACTGAGGTCAGTGGGAAGATCTCTGATGGAAAGTTGCAAGACTGTTTAAGGAGGAGCACTCACGATGGCTCGTACTGCGGCGCGCAGACAATGGCGATGGCCTCAGGCATCATCACCTGGTACCCAGCTTGGGTATGGAGGTCGCGAGAACTCATGAAGCACGTCTGCGTTGGGTGGGTGTGAATCCAACCGATCACTATCAGGTTGTTTTCAATGCAAAAGTCGAGCATACTCGACTCATTTTCGGTCTCGCACGTGTCCGACGTGCACTTTTGCTCAGGGATGATCAGATGGGAGATGAACAGCGCATTGTTCACTGTGGTCCCGCAGAGCATGCCGCACATTTCCAGCCCTTTGCGCGTGTTCGCGGACGCGAGTTGCAGGAACTTCTGCCGCAGCGTGCTTGGCAGAAAGACTGGCCTAAGGGGCTCGCCGTTCTCGAGATAGGCGGCTGGGCGGAAGGTGACTCTCTTCTCCTTGGCTGGTTCAGCTGGTACCTTTGCAGGGAGGGTTGGCGGCTGCTCTTGCGTAGAATCGAAGTCGGGGAGCGTGCTTGACTCCAGCGGTGCCTTGTACGGCTGAGGGGAAGGGGGTATGGGAGGACCGCGTGCGAGATAAAGGATTTTGTCAGGCAGAGGGGGGGGTATGGCGGAGGACCGATCGATGTCCCATTCTTTGGGTGGGCGCGGAGGTTGAGGCCTGGGACCTTCTACGCGCGGTTGCGAGTATGGATGTTGATACTGAACCGGCTCTGGCCTATTGATGGAAGGGTAAAGGTAGGTTGAAGGTCGGACCGGATCGCTCTCCTCATCGAAAACCGTCCGATAGTCGTCGGATCGATCCAACTGACGTCGGGTCGCTTCCATCTGTCTCCGGAGTTCGTCGTCATCCATGTATTGCGACACGACCCTCCCGTCATTGTCTTTGATCCTGCCGGTATTCCTGCGCCTGCGATCGTCTACTGAGACCGCAGTCTCCCGCCTGCGCCTCTTCATCTCTTTCTTGGCCAAGTCGACAGCGAGATCTTGATAGTCTTTGGCGTCGAGGATGTTTGCTGGTGAAGTATAGCTCCAGGACAGAGCTGGATCATTGTCCGCATGCCTCGCGTAGAGCGCGGACGAATCGAGGCTAGTGGTCACGGCTCTCTTTCTCTGTGTCTCGGAAAGCTTCAACCACTCCTCGTACGTGTCCTCGATTTCCGGACGCAGGGTTTCGAGCAGTTCTATTACGCGTGGAATGCGCTTCTGGAGTGGTTTAATCGCTTTCCTAGCCTCGGGCTCCTTGGCTTCAGGATGGTTGACGAGGTATTCGAGGACGAGGGTCGAGTACCGAAAGAGGACGAGGTAGGCTTGTGGGACATTGCCTTCACGCAAATAGACCTGGCCCTGCAAAGTTGCATGTCAGTTGCGTGGAGATGATGGCATAAACAGGGGTGCAGGGTGCAGGCGCACCTCATGATGAATGGTCTCGGCGGCGCGAGCCCAGTACTTGAAGCCGATGCGTGGGTTCCAGTCGAACGCTCTGGCTCTATCGGTCAACTCCTTCGCACTCATGGGCCGGCTGCCCACGGTTAGGTCTGTGCTGTTCATCTTGA
Organism: Parathielavia appendiculata; assembly: GCF_033297405.1. Classification (NCBI taxonomy): domain Eukaryota; kingdom Fungi; phylum Ascomycota; class Sordariomycetes; order Sordariales; family Chaetomiaceae; genus Parathielavia; species Parathielavia appendiculata. The sequence goes on along the minus strand of NW_026944229.1, from coordinate 665,483 downwards.
CACTTGTAGACGAGATCGGTAGCTGGGAAAGATACTGCCAATGTTTGCTGGGACGAAGCAGGTGATGTGCTGCGCAATGATGGAAACACTTTAGCAGGTCTGCATTTCGGCTTTGGAACAAAAAGCGATGAAGAGTGGCCTGAAGAGTGGCCTAGAATGCCAGGCCGACTCATGCGCGCGCAGCCTGGGAAGTTGGTAACGTAACGGCGCACGACGTTGGGTGCAAGTTGCCTGCCCATGGCCGCGTGTTCAAGCATTTGTTGACAATGACCCCGCCATTTGGGAAGGCAACGCTGAGCTGATAAGCAGGCTTGAGGCGGGGCAGCTGAATCATTCAGCTGAGTTCCATGGCCCGTGCACGAGCATCTGGCAGATGAGAGGCTTGAGGTGGCAGCAATGGGAGCCAAAAAAACGTGGATGTCAAAATTACTGGTTTTGTCTACATGTATTCTGCTTTCGGATCGTTCATACCTTTTCAATAATCTATTACATTTGCCTGTGTCTATTATCCCTTGTCTTTATCCCGCCTCCAGCGTCTTTACCACAGTAGATTTGCCCCCGCCTGATATGTTTGGTCATGGATTACGGGCCAACTTGAAGTCTAGGTAAGGTTGACCTGGGTTTGGTTGAACATAACATTCTCCTTGCTCTCCTGCTTCACTCTGACCTCATTTTATCCTCTAAATCTGTATTCTTTCCCGAATGCTGCTCTTCGATCGCGCACCCCTGAATGGGTATTGTCACATGTCCCAGTTCCCCCAACGGGCAGCATTATAACCAAGGTGACCAAGTCCCACGTATAGCACTTCACCATCAAGCTATCATTCCGACCCGCAAGTATCGAAGCGTCAATAGAGGTCCTCACTTTCAACATGGGCCGACCCTCGATCCCTGCCGAAACTTTTCTGCTCAGCTTGCTCAACAAATGATATAGCAGATCAAGGGCATGGCCGGTCTCAATCCCTCGGGAACATTCAAACCCCCATAGGCATACCCTCACTTCTCATGCCTTGACAGCCTGTGGCCCCGCAGCCTGCGCGCTGGTCTGAACCTGGATGATCTCTGCCTTCTTCTTCTCCATCTTGCCCTGCATTTCTTTGATGTGTGTTTCCAACCTTGAGCTTTGAATGTTTCTGTCAGCCTTTTCCATGTCAACCGCCGGTGCAGCTGAGCTTACATCTCCTTTTCGATGAACTCAAGCCGGCCGCTCACAGTGCTCTCTGCATCTGTTCTGTCCTGCTTGAGCAAAACCGGGCCAATGAGCTTGAAAATGGTCTCGCCCTCCTTCAGCTTGTCAAACTCCTATAACTCGTCTCAGTATTTCGTCTCATGGTCCGATAAACATTTGATAGACATGAACGGACTTTCTGTACTCCCAAATTCTCCTGCTTCTGAGCCTCGAGCCTTTGCCTCGACTGCACGGCATCTTGAAGCTCTAAATGTGTGTCAACAAATGTCATAAACCAGGGCGAGAGTCCAAGGAAGCACTGGACCTTGTTGCAGCTTGGTAAACTCGTCAGAGAGAGCTTGCAGCTTGGCTTGAATGTTGGACATTGTCGGTATTACGATGTCAACCTGGGCAATCTGATACTCAGAAAATCCACCAGAAAGACGCGGTCCCGAAACCAAACTGTGTCGACTCGATGTCCCCTTTACGCAGCCGTCTTTTCGTGTGATGCGTTTGGCTGAGGCATGAGGCTTCGCAGTCGATTTCTTGAAAGATGACTGTTAGTGGTTTGCTAGTCACGACGCATATGTTCCTAACACCTCACTCCCAAGACCGCCCCGCAGAACCAAAGCCAGTGCGTCAGCCCCGCGCTCCTGCTTCCCGGTCAACGGCAGCCTGAGATTGACGAATGGCTTTGCACATCCAGAACCAGGAAGCGACCACCAAACAGCGCACCCTTCCCACCACGCACCGGCTCCTAGACAATTCCGATCGCTCGGTTCAGACAAGACTCAAACCAGGCGAAAGACCAGGAGTCGGGATTCCCGACTTACGCTGTTAGCGGTAGCGCAAAACCTTTTTAGGTTGCCCCCGAACCTGAATCAGCAACCAAACCCACGCAACTGCGACCAGTCACCCTCCTCCACTTCACTCCCAGACGAAAACACACCGCTGCCCACCATGTCCAATACCGACTTCCTTGATCGCGCAATCAAACAAGTCCGCCTTGCCATCGATGCCGACAATGCCGGGCACTACGAAAAGGCTTACCAGCTCTACTACCAATCCCTTGAGCTCTTCATGCTGGCCCTAAAATGGGAGAAGAACCCCAAGTCCAAAGATATGATCCGAGCCAAGACAGCCGAGTACATGGACCGGGCCGAGAAGCTCAAAGCGCACCTCGCTGACGCCGAAGGCAAGCGCAAGAAGCCCGGGATGGTGGGTGCTAACGGCACTTCGACGAGCGGCACGGGCAAGGGCAAGGAGGCGGGCGAGGATGGGCCGGAGCTCGACGAGGACAGCAAGAAGCTGCGTAGCGCGCTGGCGGGGGCCATTTTGCAGGAGCGGCCGAATGTGAGCTGGGATGATGTGGCGGGGTTAGAGGGCGCAAAGGAGGCGCTCAAGGAGGCCGTTTTGTTGCCGATCAAGTTCCCGCACCTCTTTCAAGGGAAAAGGCAGCCGTGGAAGGGGATTTTGCTTTACGGGCCGCCGGGCACGGGCAAGAGTTACTTGGCCAAGGCGGTCGCGACGGAGGCAAAGAGCACGTTCTTCAGTGTGAGCAGTTCGGATCTGGTGAGCAAGTGGATGGGTGAGAGCGAAAGGTCAGCCACCACTCCTTCTGCGCGGGCCGCTTTACGTACTGACAAACTCTCTTTCCAGGCTAGTCCGCCAGCTCTTCGCCATGGCCCGCGAGAACAAACCCTCCATCATCTTCATCGACGAGATCGACGCGCTGTGCGGGCCCCGCGGAGAAGGCGAATCCGAAGCCTCGCGCCGAATAAAAACTGAAATGCTCGTTCAAATGGACGGCGTAGGCAAAGACAGCAAGGGCGTCCTCATCCTGGGCGCCACCAACATCCCCTGGCAGCTCGACGCCGCCATCCGTCGCCGTTTCCAGCGGCGCGTGCACATCAGCCTGCCCGACCTAGCCGCGAGGACGACCATGTTCAAACTCGCAGTGGGCGACACCCCTACGGCGCTAAAATCAGAGGACTTCCGCGAGCTGGCCATAGCGGCAGAGGGATACTCCGGGTCGGACATTAGTATCGTGGTACAGGACGCGCTGATGCAGCCCGTGAGGAAAATCCAGCAAGCGACACACTTCAAGAGGGTAAGCTCCTGTCCCCAGTCTACCATGAATTTTCTATGCATACCTTTTACTGACTCTGGCAGGTAACGGTTGACGGCAAACAAAAACTCACACCCTGTTCACCAGGCGACCCGGATGCCGAGGAGATGACATGGGAAAAGGTGCGCTCGGAGGAGCTGCTCGAGCCGATGGTGGAGAAGAAGGACTTCATCAGGGCCATCAAGGCCAGCAGGCCAACTGTATCGCAAGTCGACCTCGAGAAGAACGAGGAGTGGACCAAGGAGTTTGGTAGCGAGGGAGCATGAACTGTATGGCGAAGTCAGAGGTGTTATCGATTCTGCGGGACGAGATAATGTTCTTACGGATATGAGTAGCCGGCGTGTGGCGTTGTTTGGGATCTTGGCTCAGCATTTGGCATGGTTAGCAGCCTAGTTCGCTGGTACTATGATGTTGCCCGATGCCTATTCCCGGGCCGCTGTGGTCCGTATGCTTCATCGGCATGGCTTCTACCAGGGAAGACTCCACGGCATTGGATCCGACTAAGTAGATAGACTTCTACCTCGTTTCCATTCCATTTGAGGGTATGATACATCCCATTGAACAATAAGCCATCTAGACACAACCAAAGAACTCCGTTTTGCCCTACCCCGACCCACACAAGAACTCCAAGAAAGCAGAGCGAAGATCAACCAAAAGAAAGAAAGTGCGCGCCGTCCAACAGACATAGCAAGCATTGGCAAGCTATTCGGCAGCCACCGACTTTCTCTTCTTTTTCTTCTTCTTCTCGCCTTCGGCGACGTCTGCCATCTCGACATCCTCACCGCCGACGCTCTTCCGCTTCTTGTCCTTCTTTTCCTTCTTCTCTTCCTTGTCCTCCTTCTTCTTGTCCTTCTTGTCCTTCTTGTCCTTCTTGTCCTTCTTCCCCTTGGCGGATGGGTGATCGATCATCTCCTCGTCAATATCCATGTCATCGCCATCGGCCATGACCGCCTTGATAGCCTTGTCCATGGCCTCGATGTTCTTCATTGGCTTGGTGCCCTTGGCGTACCACTCGAGACGCTGCTCCAGCTGATCCCGCATGACCTCACCAAAGCGCCTCGTCGGCTTCTCCGAGAAGTTGTCGATACGGCTGGCAATGGAGCACTTGTTGGCCAGATACCGCGAGATGCGGCCCTTGACCTTGGGGCCGGCACGCCCGATGAATGAGCTCTGGTAGAGCAGACCGTATTTGGGGGTCGCGCCCTTGGTCTTGAGCGCCCGGAAGAGGGCCTTCTCGGCACCAAGGATCTGGAGCGTGGAGGCGGGGTACTTGGCGAGGTTGGTGAGGGAGCCGGCATGGGAGATGAGGCGGGCGGCGACAGGCGTGCCAAGGATGACCTGCAGGTTGGGGGCGACATCGCCCATCTTCTTGTCGAGCGACTCGGCAAGGATGCGTCTGTAATCGGCCATCTTGGAGACGTTGGCGGCGAGGTCCTTGACCATGGCGAGATCATACTCGCTGATGTCCTGACCCATGGAAATCTTGGCGGCCTGAACGATAGCCTCCGCCTTGTCCTGGTCTTGATTTAAGAGATTCGCGAGATCGTCGACGCTCTCGTCAGTAAGCGTCTTTTTGTCGCCGATCGCAAGAACCAGCTTTGCGTAGGTGCCGTTATCGGACACGATCCGGATGAGCTCGGGGAAGTGCCAGCCATACCACTCCCTCACACGCATGGCACCTTGGTTGATACCCTTGTCGAGCGCGTCAAGCGTCGCAATGCCCTGAATGATGTGGTTGTCGTTCTTGTGAACGCTGAACTTAACCTTGGCGCGGGAGTAAGCGTGGCCGAGGCCCAGCTGAGCGCGGTTGATGTCGCCCTCCTGCAGGCCCTTGAGCAGCTTGTTGGCATGCAGACGGATGCCGCGCAGGAGTGCAGCAACAACTTCGGAAGTGTCGGCAGCCTCGCATTGGACACCGGGGAATGCAGCACTGATCTCGCCCGCTATCCGCTTGTCGACCACGCCGAGCACAATCTTGCTCTTCTTTCCGCTGGTCTGCGGCAGGTTAAGTTCGAGGGTGTTCTTGAGGTGGTCGGGCATGATCCCTTCAGAGATGAGATTAATCGCTTCCAAACCGTGGGCCGCGGAGCTGGAGACCGTTAGTCGGGGGCACCACACGCGAGACACACACATATCTAGCCTGGTGCAGACGTTGTGCGCCGATGAGGCCAGAGTGTAAGCCGTTGGCGGGATACATACGTCCATGGGTTGAAACTGCGCAATTGGACCATTTTGCCGAACTTGTCGAGGCTCTTCATTGCATCCTTGACCTCGGGGAGCTCCAGGCCGACGGTATCGGCCTGGTGCACCACCTCGAACAAAGAGAAGCCGACGGCGCTCTCGAAGAGCAGGTAATTGACTACCACCATTTTGACCGAATGTTTGGGTTCGGATACTGATATAGCGGCGCGCTGTGTGTGACGGCTCTGGGGGCGTGTCGACCCGTCCCAACTGATCAATGGCCACCGGTGTGAGATGCGGCTAGCAGTTGCTCTCTTGGTTGTGTATTTTTCCCGGTCTGAAGTTTTCGAAATTTTTGCGCCAGGACGGGAGCTTGCGCACGGTTCTTGTGGGGCTCCTCTGGCTTGGCGCTTGTGGCTCGTTTCCGCACCTGCCAACAGCTGGCTGACAAAAAATGAGTCCCGGGCCCCATCTGCTTGGCATTGCAATTCAGTTCCTCGGGAATGCGACCAATCGGACTTTGCATTTTAGATCGGCTGTTGCGGAACAAGTCGTCTCAGCCCTACCACTCATGCCCCTGGTCCGTCATCAATATGTGCTCTCTGGGTCCCGCGGTCATTGGCCATGATCCTCGGTTGCAGAGTGCCCGATCTCCAACCCTCTGCTCCGTACCGCCCCATGGTCCCGTTCGTCCCGTTCTCCCAAGCCCGCTCCCTGTAGTTCGAAGTCTCGAACAGGCAAGCCGGACACCAGCAGAGATGCACCGCCATGTCTCATCGCATAGGGCTTGGTTGGGACGATGAACAACCCACGGCGAGGCCGCCCGGTTATCGCTCTGATCCTTCCCCATCGGTCGAGTCGTACATCATGTTTGATTATGTTTCTCCATTATCAGTAGCATTAACCCATGCACCGACCCAAAGAATGTCCCGGGAGGCTGACCGAGGCCTCCATCCTTCTCAGCCCTTTCGCTGCAAGGAACTCGTCTAGCTGACATTTCCGTTCTGGTCCTCCCAGTGCCGGTATGGAATATGCAGTAATGCTGTGCATTCTTTAAGTCTTAACGAAGGTATCGCAGGAAATGACATGAGAAGCAGGAAAAGGGAGTCCAATTCCAGAAGACAAACCTCAGCCGGCGACAGGTTGAAGGAAAGTGTCCGGGGATGCTGCCGTAATTGGACGTCCCTCTTGAAACGGTGACCTCGACCAATCAGCAAGTCGGGAAGCTCTCGAAACACTGGCCGGCGATTCGGCGCCTTTCCGCTCTCGTTTGTCAGCCGCACCGCGATAGGAAAAGGCAATCTCGACCCCAGGAATTGTGCGCAGCTGCGATGAGAGTCATCAACCGGCCCTTGCAGCCTTGTCCAGGACACCATCTTCGCTACGTCATATAATAATTGGACACGATGGCGCAGATGGCGGAGTTGGTGCCTGGTCGCCTTCGTCCTCGAAAACCTTCGACGCGCAGCCACGCCAGTCTTCACGACGCCCGTGGCTACACCCATCGCAGCGCCAGGCTGCCCCCTACAACATCTTGTTCGTCAGGACGCGACGTGGTCCGCGGAATCCGTTCTCCGTGTCTGATAGAGCCACCTTTCATCCTAGGTTCTAATAGCCGACATCGAGCGCGTTTCGCGCATACACACCCCGGACCTTCCACGACATCTGTTGCTGTTATCCAACCGCACCATCAACATGGACCCACAACATCCCGAGCACCAGATCATGGCCTCGCCCCCGGAAAACGACATGGCTACAGCAGTCCACGCTGTTGGCATCCCACGACCCGGTGTACCGCAGGGCATGGACCCTGATGTGCCTCCAATAAGTCATGCTTCCCTGACGGGCACAGCCAAAGACGCTGTCCCCGGTTCCCGGCACGAAGAGCGGGTGATGGAAGATGCGGTGGTTAGGGAGTCGTGGGCTTCGTTTGCCTCGACGGCGGCCAGCCGAGATTCGGCCGTGCCCAGCATCTTCTCCGTCAGGGCATCAACCGCTTCCGCCTCGACACGGTACTCAGTACGCCAGTCCTTGATGGAGTCACCCATTTCAGGTTCCAGCCCAATGTTACAAGAACACCGAAAGAACAGCGTTCCTCAGGGTCCTCGCTATTTCTGCACGTTCTGCGATGCGGCGTTCGACTCCAAGACAGAGTGGAAGCTCCATGAATTCGAGCTCCACGACCGGCGGGAACGATACCCATGCAGGAGCTGCCGAGCAATGTTCCCGCGAGCAACTCTCTTGGAAGAGCATCTCAGGGAAGACCATAGCCTTGATCCTGCCTTGACCACAGGTGATGCTGTCAAGTACGCACCTATCCGAAGCGCCTGGGGCTGTGGATTCTGCGCTACCTTCGTTTCGTCACGCAACGACTACTTGGACCATGTGGGCAGGCACTATGACGAGGGGAAGGACAGATCCGACTGGCAGCACACTCGTGTCATCGAAGGGCTGCTTCATCAACCGAAGGTTGAGGCGTCTTGGATGGCCCTTGTCAGCCGGGAGGAGCGCGCCAAAGGCACAAAACTCCGGATTGTGTGGACGTCAGCGACCACCGGCCGCACAATGGATTTAAAAGAACCCCTTTCTCTGCAGGATATGCTTGAGTTCTTCGCGACTGGAACAACAACACCCGATGAAATTGCGGAAGCGGCATACCGTGATGCTCAGGTCAGACATGAGGGCAACGTCAGCGACCTGATTAGCAAGCTGTACTTGCGAAATCCACAACCAAGCCGTCGAAACCCGACTCAACGCTCCGCCCAGCCTTCCCCGGAGTTGCACCCGGCTTCCTCGGAAGCACTGGATGAGACGGTTTCTCCGATATCCCCTTTACCTCCACCGTTACGGCCGCTCACAGCCCCTCCACGGCCTTTTGATCCGTCCATTCTGAACACGGCATCGCCTGGGGGACAGTCTCTGAAGTCACCAGCATCGCAGACAGTCCCTTTCATCAGACCTCGCGGGTTTGTGGCTCCAACGCCACCGCACTCTTTCCAGCCAAATCTTCGCCGTGTCGAAAGTTCTCGGACTCTCAAGTTTTCCAAGCATGCTGAAGCTTTCTTGAACCATGACCGTCGCGGGGAATCCAAGTCGCCACAGACACACCCGCCGGGTATTTCCTTGGATATTTCTCCCATCTCATTGCACCCAATAGACTCGCAGCCTTCTTCTCCTCCGGGACGTGGCGAGTGGTCAGCAGCAAGCACCGGCAAGGTCCTCCCAGTTGCCACAACGAGTCCAGGGCTTTCAGTCAGGCCGCATACAAGTTCAAGCACGCTGTCTGCCCACACTGTGGATGGCTCTCAGGGCTTGGGTGATAGCACAAGCGACAGGATGTCAGACGAGAGCGTGTCGGAACCGGAGTCTTGGCTAGAAGCGGACGGAATCCCTGCAGCGACCAGAATCTGGAAGAGCACTTTCCAACAACGAGTTGACAGAGGCATGGGACAGCTCTGGGACCGGTTCAACCTTGATTGGGATGCGTTGGTTAGGCAGTATGTTGGTGACAGAAGCGGCGGCTCCGGTCAATATCGGGATTCAGGGCGCGTCCGCAAAAGCACGTCGTCCCGTCACGCTCCGGGCAAAGGGCTCCATCCCAATGCACGTTTACCCCATCAAGAGGACGAGCGAGATAAGGACGAGGAAGAACGCTATCGACCACCGTCTTCCATGTCGAAACCCAGCTCAGAACCTGTAAAGAGGTTTGCGTGCCCATTCCGGAAGCATGACCCGCATACCTACAACATCCATACCCACGAAGTGTGCGGTATCAGATCCTGGTCAACAATCTCCAGGTTGAAGTATGTGACTAGTCCTTCTCCGTAAGATTACAGCTAACAAAGGATTAAAAAGGGAGCATCTCTACCGCAGGCATTACAAAACACACTGCCAGAGGTGCAAGCAAACATTCAGCGATGCCAAGGAGCTGGCTTCTCATGAGATGTCAGTTGTGGCCTGCGAGGTCCTGGATTTAGTACCTCCCGGTGATATTACCACCTATCAGGAAAAGCAACTGAAGTCAAGGAAGCACACTTCGCGGCGGCAGACAGACGAAGAGAAATGGAGAGACATCTACCGACTTCTCTTCCCCGATGAAGAAATCCCATCGCCATGTGAGTAGAACATTGCATTGCCGGACCTCGCTGAGTGGTGAGTACTGAGCAGTTCGCTGACATCAGCAAAGATCCCGAGCCTGCCGAGGACATGGTGCCTACATCCTCCAAGTTACACGCCAGTCTCCGCTTCCAGCACTTTCTCTTGAGCGAGATGCCGACTCTGTTCACCAAGACTGCTGAAGAACATGCCGGAAGGCGGCTCCAAGCTCGCGATGCGTTGCCGATGGACGCCGTCCCGAGAATCATTGAAGACGCTCTTCACAAAGCATTCAGGTCTTGGGAAGCGAGGGGCAGCGTGCTGCCCACTCGAGAGGCCTCAGTGGCGTCCATGAGCTTCCTGCCGGAGACTCCAACCTCGCTCGCTTACTCGTATGGGCAAGTCACCGCCTACCAGACCCCGCAACCCATACCTGCCCCAATGAACCACAGTTTTCCTCAAGGTCACTTCGGCAACGCAGAGTTTCCTCCTCAAGCCCCGCATGCGTCTCAGGCCGATGATTCTGGGTTCGGAGTAGGTCCCTTCTTTACATCTGGGCCGCCCATCAACTTCAACTCGTTTGCTCCGGATCACTACGAGAGGGGCCCCTGGGAAGCAAACCTCGGACTTATGGGCACGGGCGCGTTCAATGCCGACATGAGCATGGGAGGTCAATTCAGGGGATTTCAGAACAGTTAGCGTGGTATTTTTCCATTCTGCCACTCCGCGGCTCCACACGGTCTCCCGCCGCCGTCGAAGGTCCCTAATGTTCGTTTTTTGGCTTCAGGTTGCCACTGGCAGCTCGGGCAGATGATGGGCTGGTTGAGGAACAAACAGCGAAATAGACTCCAATTTCCCCCTCTAGCCGCCACGCACGCGCCTCCACGGAATCGCACAGACCGCAGCTTGCACACAGAAGTTTGCAGCTGGTCTTGCTTCACGCGTTCTGTGTTGCCAGTTTCGAGCTGCTACGGTGACGCGTCTCTTACAGTCATGCTACCGGCTATGCAAACTGTATGGTAGGCAACAAAGTGAAAGAAACGGAATCACTTAAGTACAGATAACAACTGGCGCCCTCGGAGTGGATTACCACAGCTTGTCGGGGTACGAAACGAAGGGCCATGGGCTCAGCATCCAACCCTTGGATATGTAACGAGCGTCAGTGACAATGATTAGTCGTCTCCTCTACCGACCGACATCAATCCCTCCTCCGGTCAACCAGCTCTTCAACCTCAACTCGCCCTCTTTACATCTCCACACCCGGAAGCTTGTCGAGCCCTAGAGCGCAGTTCATGTCAGTATACCCCCTTTCGCATCATAACATAACAAACTCAATTGGGAGAAACAACAAAACCGGGTAACCGAGGGACATACACTTGTCATAATCCTCCCTGGCGGCCTGCTTCACAGCGCAGCGCCGCGCCGTATCGATGCTCTGCATGCGCAGGTTGGCGCACGACGCGCCAAAGCACCCGCTCGTGTCCATTGCCCGCTGCAGCGTGTCGTCCTTCCAGCCAAAGACGTAGTCGCCGTGCTGGCCCAGGCCCGTCGGGTCGCCCGTGCTGAGCACAAACGGCTGCGACCCGTCGGTCGGCCACTCGTTTTGATTGTTGAAGCCCGTCGTGTCCCACACGACCTCGTACATGAGTTGTGGGATGCGCACCGGGTGCGAGGCCGGGCAGTTGCCGCCCAGGGAGAGGAAGGTGGCCGGGCCGTTGACCGGGTAGGCGACGTGGTCTTGGTGGTTGGGGGAGTCGAGGTTTTTGCCGTCCCAGCAGCTGTTGAAGGGGTTCGTTGTTAGTTGGGTGGGTTCGGGTCGGGGGTGTAGGAAGGGGGAGGGGAGCCCTACGTGGGGAAGTGGATGTTAGAGCGGATGCCACCCGGGCAAGGCTTGTTGGGAAGCGCCTCGCTGTCGACGCGGTCGTCTTGGCAGGGGGCGCCCGTGTCGCCGCCGAAGTTGGGCCCCGTGTAGCAACGGTAGCAGTTTTGGCGCTTCAACTTGGTGTCGGGGCGCGAGCGCATGTTGGGGTCGCCGACGAGCATGCGGAAGCCCTGCGGGAAGAATCAGTACTTATGAAGGGGCATGGTGCGTGTACAGAGAAAAGGGGGGTTTCTTCAGACCGGCTTGAAGGCGGTGATCTGGCCCGGCTGGGCCGAGACATAGTACACCAGGATACCGCCCTGTGTCTGGGTGCTGAACCGGTCGTTGAATTGGTACCTGAATGGTATGTCAGCCTTCACACTTGTTCCTTTTTGAGATGGAAGCAAAACATACGCATGGCCGCCCTGGGGAACACGCTTGTAGCTGCCATTGCGGGCTCTGAAGTACAGGTTCGCGGTCCAGTAGTTGGAGAAGTCATCGGCAAAGGCACAGGAGGTGCAGGTGGCGTGCTTGGCCACGTCGTCGGTGGGCATGGTGACGTTGAAGGCGTTACCGCCGACAATCTGGTGGATGTGAGGCGAAGGGACCTGGCCGGGGTTGACGAGGGGATCTATTCTGTCAACCACTATGTTGGCACATCCGAAGCGCAACATTGTGAGGCCACCGGGACCGCCAAACTGGGGCGCCGCCTCGGCCAGCGCCGAGAGGGCGAGGAATGCAGACTGTGTAGTCCACCGCATCGTTTCTACGGTTCTGGCACTATCGGTCGGAAGAAGCTGGTTCGCAGCGACGAGGAAGGGTGAACGCTCGAGTACGGTCGTCGAAGCAACGGCAAGGGATGAACGCGAGGACGAGGAGCGGCTGGCGGCAAAACGTGGGAAGTGCAGAAGGCAAGGCTCACCTCACGTTGTCTTATACCAGTCGAGACACGAGTATGGGGCTTCAACTAAACCGATGCAAATCTCGGCGCCAACATGAACTGCCGTTGTGGGTCGGCGAGGGTGAAGTGCCGAGTTCTTGGGACCGGTGGGCTGTATATGTCAATATCCGGATGGATATTGTTGCAATACTCAGGAGCCTATCGGAGTTATTGATGTGCGTTGGTATGCTTGATTGGGATTTGGTTGGGTAAATACGCCCCAGGGGGGGTGATATGAGCGCCTCAACGGCAAATTCCAAGTCGACGAGTGAGATCAGTGAACCAGACGTCATGGGCGTGGGCGGCCACGACTAGGTTGAGACTACGGCAGATATGTGATAGGATTGGGGAGACGAAATTAGCAGCACACATAGCAACGGTGTGAAGGTTGCCGAATTGGATCTCCAAGGTGCTTTTCCAACAACGCATCCGGGAAAGGCCCATAGGGGCAGGCATATCCAATGTCCGCCAAGCTCATGTGGTCGATATTCCCATCAGGAAGAGCGTCTTGATGTCAACATCCATTCACGGTATTTGAAGCGGAGGAGGTGGTCAGGACCCAGTTCTTGAAGTCACAAACACGTATCATTCCGCCGCACTTATGAGCTCGTCAGCAGACCTGCTTTTGGAAGCTCGACAACCCGGCTGAGGGTTGCCTCATGACAGGGCGGCACCAACGCGGGAACAGAAGTGTAGAAACGTCTAGAAGCTCGGATGCAAGTACCGAACCCGAAATGGGTGGCGACTAAGCCATACGCATGTTAAAAGGAGCCGTGTGAGGAACGGGCAAAAGGATCGAGGCGCTATTGCTATCTTTGCTAGTTAGCTGATGAATTCATTTAGGTTCCCATTGAGTATCCTAGATTGCCCTTCGTAAGCAAGAGTTCTCCTGGGATGAACTTGCACTAAACATACTTGTAATCTGCAAGTAACCATTGGGGTCTTCAAGCATGGAATACCACGGCTTAAGGCAAGTAACATGTAAGGTACAACAAGCCATCAATATTGGCTTGACCTCTCTCACAAAAGGTCGTGAATATAAGAATCGCACATTAAACAAGTCCGCATATACAATCCAACACTGATTTGTTCGGTGCGTGGTACATTGGGGACACTAGACGTCTAGATATGAAATGTGATAAAAGAAACCAAAGGACGGAAGAAAACAAGAAAGAGAGAAGAGAAATACTACAATATAGAGAAAAAAGTATAAGGAGGGAGAAGAGGAAGGCGAAAAGTAATTAAGAGAAGGAGAAATAGAAAGAGAAAGATAGAGAGGAAGAGAAATACAGCGAGGAAGAAGCAGTTAAAGAGGAAGAGGAAAGAAAGAAGAAATACTAGAATGACATAATAATAAAAGTAAGAGGAAAAATGGAGGATAAAGATAGAGTAGCAGGGGGAGATAAAGATAAAGATGAAGAGGAAAGAAAGAAAGAATATAAAAGGTCAAGGTGGAGGAAGATGATGTGTAAAACTTACTAACGTTACCTAATTCCGCTCTAACAAACAAACAAGGGTTTAAATTGTACTTTAATTCGCATCGTCCGTTCTTGCCAAGTACTTCCGTGCTCACATCGGCTTCTCTGCCTCGGCCCCCTTACTTAGAAAAAGATACGCATTCTTACGATGCCCACATCGCTGTTTAGAGGCGTGTACTCAAGATCGTCTATTGGTGTGGCCAGCCTCATATTGGGCAACTGGCCACAAAGGTGTCCTGATGATCAACTGTCAGGCAACTTTCTCTAAACGGCTTAGAGGGAAGCTTACTGAAGACACTCGTCAACTCAGCCTTGGCCAGATGCTCGGCGATGCAGCGATGGTCACCAAAACCGAACCCCAGGGGCTCCTCTGTGGGCCACGTCCGGTACATAGTAAATTTATCCGGGTTGTCGAAGATGTCCTCGTCGCGGTTCGCCGACTGGTTCGAGGCAATGATGCCCTCGTGGGCCTTGATGAGCTGCGGGATCGCCCATGTCGGTCAGTGATGGAAGCAGGGTACAACTTAGCAGAGGCAATCTTTACCTTTTCGCCAATTTCGACATCCTCCTTGGCCGTGCGTTTGATGGCCATGGCCGAGGCCGTGTGGTAGCGGCACAGCTCCTCCACGAATGGGGCAGCCCACTTGTCCGGGTCGGCCTTCAAGTCGGCCTGATGATCAGGATGCAGAGCCAGGGTCACGACGCCCTGCAGGCATTTAGTCGGCCGTCGTGGTCGCCCCAAACCGGGATAGACAATTCTCACCAGCGCAATCATGTTCACCATGGTCGCATTGCCCGCCACCAGCAGCAGGAAAGCCATCTGAACAGCATCGGCCATCTCGAGGTTCCCGCTCCCAACCTGCTCTGTCACCAACTGGCTGATCAGGTCGTTCTCGGGTTGCTTCATGCGTTTGTTGGCGAGTCCTGTGAGGTAGCGAAGGAGTTCACTAGTAGTCGCGTTAGCTGCACCCCTAACTAAACTTACTTCTGAATGACTTACTCGGCCGCTGCAGACGCCTCTCGCGCGGTTGAGCTTCCATTGGTGCGGATCGCATTCTGCTCCGTCAGAAACTCGAGATCCTCGAATGGCACACCGAGGATGGTGTAAATGATCTGATCGAAGCTCCGTCAGCTGTTGACTTTCCAGCTCAAGATTTAACAGAAAACCTTACATATGAGGGTACAGGCAGCGCAAACTCCTCCACAAAATCAACGGGCCCGCCTGCGCATCCCTTAACCTTCATCCGGTCGAGCAGGTCGTTGACTGTCTTGTCGATGTACGGCTGCATCGACTTGACCTTTTCAGGGGTAAACCACGACTCAACCATGTTCCTGTCATGAGATCATCAGCTCTTTTGTTCTCCGCCAAGAAAAGATCAATGATGAAACCCCCTTACCGGTGTCTCGTATGCTCCGGCGGATCCATATCCACAAACGTCGGCCTCTGCTTGGCAGCCTGCTTACCGCCGTCGCTGAACTCGGGGAACCCGGGCCTCCGTCGCTCCTGTGTGTCACATTTCCAACGCGGTCAGCAGCGCCCTCCCCATGAAGGTCAGATAAAGAGGCACCTTGGACAACCGCTGGTCCGTTGCCACCCGGCACACGTCGCGGTACTTGGTCACCAGCCATGCCGTCGACCCGTCGTATAGCCTGACCTTGGACACCGGGTTTGTCTTGCGCAGGCGCGCGAACTCTGCGGGAGGTTCCAGACCGGACGCACGCTGGAAGGGGAAGTTCGGAATATCGGCCTGTGATCCCAATTCGCGTGTAGTGCTCAGTAGGGCTTTTCTGGCACATATTGAGGCGCCGCGGGGGAGGAAGGCGGGTGAGTGATGCAGGGACACGCGTGCTACTCGGGCTGAGTACATGTTGTCGGACCGGTGATGGGGATTTCTGAGTTAGTGGTGAATGTGCAGGCTTAATATATCTTGCTCAGAGACGCTGTGTTGTGTTGGCTGCTACCTTCCTAAAGATCATATTGACTTGGATCGCACTGCGCCCGAGAAGATGCTCAGCATGCTCTTCTTAGACACGAGCCAGCATGTGAGGCGGATTGCAGGTCCGGAATGTGATGCTTGAGATTTCATGCTGCTTTTTCTTGTCCCACTTCGAAGGGATCACGTCACCGCTCCATATTTATGACAAGTCCAAAATAGCCTGCTCAGATGAGAAGACCCCGGCTCAACGACACGTCCGCTGGGATTGGATGTTTTGCGTTAGTAATCCCGGGCCTGGTTGCTTGCATTGTCTGTCTTTCATAAAAGGGTTCAGGAGGAACCTGGACAAAGTAGATCGTTTGCACAAACGTCGTTGCTCCTTCTTACGTATCACGAGCTGTTACTGCCGGTAGCGCAGGCTCCTGGTTTCCCTCACACATGACAGAGCTTGATCTGTGAGGTCTCTCTATCCCTGCGGCGGTCTGATTTGTCCGATGATGCATTTCAGGTGCCGATTCCACAGCTAGGACAAACCTCAACGCCTCATAGGAAGCCCAAGACTCGACCAGTAAGTTGCCATATCCGACAGAGAGGTCTCATGTCTACCCATTCAGTCTTGTAAGCCGGAAAACGAGGCTGGTACTACTCGGGCCTCAATCTTACCCCTGAGAGCCGAGCCAGCGAACGTCCGAGGTCCATGAAAGACGGTTTGTGCGCGGCTGGATTGGATTCTTTGCACGCCTTTTGCCGCTATCGAAATGATTGTTCGGTACCATAATCGACCATCGGACTCTGATTGGACTCATCAGCTGAACATGATCGACATTCCGGTCCCGAGCAAGATGGTCATGAGGACAATGGCATCAGTGTCATTTCATGGAGCAGGGCTGAGTCTGTATGTAAGCTATACGGAGCATGGGAATGCAACTTGAACGGAGGAAGAAGACAAGAGCGCGTGGATGAAACAAGGGTGAGGGGGAGAGAGGGGGTTTATAAGATTTCGTGCCTTCTCTTCGCGCACCGTCTGCCGACGTTGTTCCTTCCCATCACACATTGATGTCACTGGCGGAGTACAGGAAGTCGCGGCTGGGAAGCTGATATTGGGCATCTAGCCAACTTCATCGGCCGAGCCTTTTCGAGTGGCGATTGACGCTCGGAACTTGTCTGCGGAGCTGTGTTCTTGGTGGGTATAAACCAAGTTCTGACAGATGTAGGCTCCAATCTAGGATCACAGTCGCGAGTCAGCCGCTCAGTGAACTCAGCCTGATGCTTCTTAGCGCAGTCTGCTTTGGAAATGCTGACTACGAAGTTGAGAACCTCGAATCCGGGAAATCCGGCCGCCCAGGGCGACCTGTGTCATTCAAAAAAAGAAAAAATGTCACCAAGTCCCCTGCCGCGAAGCTGGTTGCCCTCAATGGCCTCAGGGTCGCGGCCACCTCATGTCAGACTGCAGCCGATTGATCTACTTGGATTAAGTGCAAATCCATCCATTTCGAGGTGTTTCTAATTCGATGTGAATCACACCGGGACCGCCGTATGTCGCCTGCAGTGGCCATCCGCATCATATGTGTTCGACTGCATGCATGCAACGCATGCACATATGCAACCATGGAGTCATAGAATAGAGCATGACGCTCCTGTACTTAACTAGAGATACAAGTTGAAACTCGTGTTCTAATTGTTTTGAATGTCTGACCTCCCAGAATTGACATCAATCTGGCCCTGCAACGACAAAAACATAACGACACAGCAATTCCACGGCAGACTTAACTACCCCTGAATTGATTCAACCACCGCACTTGAGCCCTCAATCACCTAGAGAACTGCAACCGCCCATCTCACTTCCAGCCCACAGTAAAGCGTGATCATGTCCCACTCCGCCTCGCCCAACGTACGCGCAATCCGCGCCGCCCTCGCGAGGAGGCGCATGGCCCGCCGACTGGGTTTCGATTCGGCGGATGCGCTCGAACGCTGGGAGGGAGAGATCGTCCTGGACCACTTCGCAAACTTCATTTGCGATTACCTTGCCCTGGGGTATACCGTCGAGCCCGACCGCGCGAAACTCGTGGCGTACATTGACCTGGACCGGGCGGTCGACGCGCGGATCCAGATGCTCGAGGAGAGACGGTTTGAGACTGCGCTGGATCCGGATAAGTGTGAATGTAAGTCACCTCCATCTCCCTTTTGAAGGGAAATAACAAACAGAAGGGGAATGGGCTGACAGAGGCGTTTTTGGTGACATAGGGACGGCTAGGGACCATTACAAGCAGTTTGTGGTTGGGGTCGTGGCGGATGACCGCTGGCTAGCAAACTATGGGCTCGAGGTGGCGGAACTTTGTAAGCGTGGTTGGACGGCCAGGGAGACGACGATCAAGCTGGTCAAGTTCCTGGACTTTTTGATACAGGAGTGGGTTGAGGGATCCGGGGATAGTTCGAACAGGGAAAAGACAGGGCAGGTACAGGTTTGGCGGGTCTTATGATGCAGTGGTGATTCTCATGGTCAAGGGGCAAGATGTCTGGTTCGAGTGAGAGGTTTCGGGTTGGGTTTGCAGCATTCAGTGTAAAGGAGGTCTTTTCAGGCTTCAAGATAGATATGCATTGCTTTTAATGGCATTCTGTATTAACAGTAAAAATAGATAAAGCTCTCTCAGACTATCCACCAAGTCTAACGTGCGACAATGCGGAATTGCTGAGTTTCAAGTTGTCTCCCACATGCAGGAAAATACTGACAGCCGTGCATGGGTATAAGAAACGTGGAGATGACTCATGTTTGATAAGCAAAGCTGGGGAAGACTTATAAGGTAGGCAAGGGTGCAAGGACTAGGACCCTTGGACCATTTCGAATCAAGGGAAAGTTGGAGACGGTGATTGTGCTAGATATAATGGTTCATTGAATAGTGTATACTACATTGCTATGAATCCGTCTCTATCGTGATCATGATCCCCAACACAAATACTAAAATGCTATGCCTGAAAGGAGTGGTACGAACAGAAACCCAACCGTGTGCCATGCATGCTGATGAATATATCCAAAAACTCTAACCGAACCCCTCATCCATCTCGCTCCAAAATCAGATTCCAAGCCGCGCTTAGACGCTGGCAACGCAGAAGGGAATGCCGTTGAGGTACTCGCAGTGGCTGCGGTCAGGGCAGTTGCCGACGAGCTGCAAGACGTTCTGGGTGTCGCAGACCTGGATGGCGTAGGCGCCGAAGCAGTCGTACTTGCCCGGGGTCGAGCACGACTCGCCGGGGCTCTGGCCGGGGCGACCATTGCGGGCCTGGACCTTGTTGGCGGTGCAGAAGGGGAGGTCGAAGCCGTTCTGGGGCAGGTTCTGGCAGGACGTGTCCTTGGGGCAGTCGCCGACGAGCTCCCACTTGCCCTGGATGTTGCAGATCTCGATGCCCGTGTTTGGGGTGGTGCAGCGGTAGGTGCCGAACGTGCAGGTCTCGGTGCGCTTCTCAGAAGGAGCAGCGAAGGCAGAGGCGGCGAGGACAAGGGCGGCAGCGATGTACTTCATTGTGAATGTGTTTGTGGTGATGTCGGTGTTGTAGGACGAGAGTAAGTAGAATTGAGTCTGGAGTGGTTGAGTGAGAGTCAAGTTGAGTTATGAGAGTCAGAGATGTTGTGATTCGAGTGCTGGATGTTGTGATGATGAGCTGGAAAGGGAGGCCAACTCAGGTGAAGACCGTGGCATCTTATACTCGAGAACATAACCGACCTCTCGGAATCCCAACTCGCTGCATCATCAGATACTCAACGCCACCTGGCGGAGTCCCCATGGCAGTGGTTCACCGGCAGCATCGCCATGACGGTTCCCGCCCCAGATTCCGTGAGTCGAGGAGGATACGAAGAATCCAGAGTCGTGAAAGTCCAAATTGGGACAAATCACGAGTTTCTATGGGGTAACACGAGTCATCAGCCGTAAGAGGTGAGATTTACACGGCAATGCTCAGCCTAGGGAGCGGCCATGGCAGGGCAAAGAGGCTGGCGCTGCCTCAAGGGCTACTGGAGCATTGAATGTTGTTCGGCCCCGGCCCATTGGTTCAGCTTCCGCCCCATCCATAAGAGCAAGAGTCATGCATCCCTAACAAAGGAAGACGCAGCGACTGCTTCCGCGAGGGAGACCCGGACACGAACACACTGACCGCATAAAAGGCCCCAGTCGGCGTGCAGCCTCAGCACACGGAAATCGTCGAATACGAGCAAGCCTCGACAAAGTTATTTTTAGTTCAGCCCCGGACTCAGGACTCGGGAGGAGCCACTAAGCCGTCCCCACCTCTCCCGGTTCGGTGGCGGGGGCGGAGACCTCCTTCCTGAATCATATGGAACCCGCAGCGACGGATGCTCCTGCCAATGGCATACTAACACCCGGCAGCTGATTCGGAGCAGGACCAATGGCGATCTCCTTACGGATCATGGTACTGTAACTCCCAAAGTTATCTCCCTCTGCGGAGGAATTCAGACCTCAAAGTCTCGCCTCATATCCGACCACTTGGATTCTGACGGTTTTGCCGGAGTCGTCGAGTTCGATCAATGGCAACACGATGGAGATTCTGGGCCTTAAAAGATAACTGTCAGCATGACACTGTTCCTCCCCAAAATCTGCGAAGATCAATTATTTGGCATGCCATCCGACTCCAAGCTGACCACTGCAGGCATCGGTGATGCCATCGAGTGTGAACGCGCGGATCTCCAATCTCACCTCACTGCCACCGTCAGCCGCGCAAGTGTTGGTGAATGGGCAAGTCCGGACACTTGAACATGAAAAGTGAAAATTTTTGTGTCTTTATTAATTAGTTACCTGACGTTCACTCGGAATTCAACCTTCAGTCTCAATCAACCTGCAATAGCCAATGACGTTAAAAGCTATAGAAAATCGGAGAGAACACGAGAACTTAACTACACGACTAAGAGCGAGTCCAAAGAAGCCACAAGTGAACAATACCCAGAAGTTGAATTCCTGACAATCAAACTCAGTGTTGCTGCCGCCTCCCCGGAGATCGCTGACCGCTAACTACCATGGGAGCCCGCCGCTGAACAGTAGCTCTAGAACCATCCTAATATCAACAAACAGCAACATATTAATTCTCACCACAACCTAGTATGGCACCGACCCCAGCGCATCCTCTCATTCTCTCCCCATATACCCCCCCTAATAATTACCGCCTCCTCACCCTCCCGATCGCAGCATCCACAACATCAACCCAACCACCTCATCCCCCATCCTAAGTTCATACCTCATCCCGCCCTCCCCAACCTGATACACGCCGACTCCACCGCTCGAGCCCCGACCACCAGCATCCTCCCATCGCTTGAGATCAAACACTGTCACCCCCTTCAGATTCTCAAACTGCCCAAACGGCGCAAACCCGGTTCTCCGGGCCGCGTCGGGCCACCGCCAGACCTCGGTCGCGGACGCGACGTCGACGATGACGAAGGTGTTGGACGCCGCGTTGCAGTAGGCGAGGCGGCGGCAGTCTGGCGAGATGCATGTTTGCGCGTTTGGTGGGATAGAGAAGATCTGTGTGGTGTTGGTCAGCAGGTCCCAGACGAGGACGAGACGGTCCGGGGCGGACGGGGTGAGGTTCGGGGAGGTCGCCTGGAGCTTGGGGTAGGATGATTTGCTGGTGAGGCTGAAGGATGTTCTTGCTGGCCGTCGTGCTTGTGGTGCTTGTGGGGCTGAGCGGGGTGGCTGCGCTGCTTGTCTGCTCGGAAGATCCAGACCGAGACGGCGGTGCTGCCGTGTGCGGCGAGACAGGCTGGAAGGGCGGTTTGGAGAGCCGGATAGTCGCGTACGCGTACGCGGTAGGGTTCGTGGCGTTGTTTGTCCGGAAGGGACGTGTTGGACTGTTTGGGGGTCTGCGAGTGAAGTTTGGTGACCGGCGCTACGTGCCAAGCGATGAGAATTGTTGAGTTGAGGCGCGGAGGGTCGCCTGGTGTTGGGGCCGCTGTTGCCACGAGGATGGGCGAGTCGGAGCTGTAGGCAAGTTCGGGGAACTTGGGTAGGAACGGCAGGTCGGCTTTCAATAGCTCGATAGAGTGATTGGGGTCCTCGCGGAAGGGAGTTTTGGCTCCAAGATGCCGGGCGAGGAAGTATCGGTCGATACGCTCAATTTTGGGACGGTAGACGGCCAGACCTGCATAGTCGTTGTGGAACGCATCGCGTGGGCTGGCTGCCCACCGGTGCACTTCCTCGATAACCTGGACCTTTTTGACGCCATTGCTGCCCTTGGCAAAGTTGTAGATCTCGAGTGCAAGTCCGAAGTGGGAGGTAGTTCCAATCAGCGTGGCGTTCTTGGAGAGGATCGCGTGGCTGCGGATGAAGTACTCGCGGGACTGCACGCGCGGCTGAACATAGGATGTGATCTTGATGGTTCCATGGAGTGCGTTCTTGGGGATAGACCAGATTTTGACATTATTGCTGTGCTTGGTCGCTACGTAGCACGAAGTGGGCGAGGTATCAATGTGCAGGATCTCGGAGCCCTTGCCCTTGTCTGTGAGGTGGCGCTTGGGAGTGACATCGATAGGAGGCTGATGTGGACTCTGTTTTACCGGAGCTGGTACGATGACCTGACTGGCCGGGGTCGCGGTGTTGATCCAAGTCTGGCTATACTCGGGTGGTGACGAGGAGGGCATTGGCGATAGTGGGGCTGGCGATGACGCCCCCCTACGCGGAAGTCCTGGATTCATAGATTCTGGGTGATAAGCCGATACAGGATTTATCGTGAACAAAGCACGTGGGATCCATCCGCTGCTGCTTCCACCGGAACCATGCGAAGCGAAAGATGTCGCTCGCGACTCCTGTGGGAAGTAACCGACTTTGGCGTCCTGGGTTGAATCCAGGGGATAGAGAGGAGACTTTAGATCGAAGTGTCTTGGGGAAGCCCGAGGCTCCGATCGCATGGCGAACGGACAGCTATGTTTCCAGACTGGTTTGATGAATGGCGGCGGAAAATATCGTTGAGGCAATAGATGGATGGCCTTCCTGCGTTGGCAAGGTTGGAGATCCTGGCAGACTCAGTGGTGATCTCGCTGGCTCTTGGATCGGGTAGAACGATGCAGGCTCCTCAGTGTAATACGACAGGGCGATGTTATTCTCAGGATGCCATGACACAGCAGGCTCGGGCTCCCTCTTGGAGATGGCGTGTCGCGTCGGTCGTGAGCCAGTTGCACTGGAGCTGACATGGTCCGGTATGTCAGTGATTGCAACATGTTTGAGACTTTCCCTCTCGCTCGTGGGATATGTTTTGCTGCCTCTTTTAGCACAGTCTGCGCAATGAAAACTTCCGTATCGAACGGGGAGCGGTACCTCGTGACCCCAGCATCAGTGTCGTAATGCGAGGAGGATCTTCTGGGGCGATATATGCAGCTCAACACTAGATCGAAGTAGGGTGATAGCACTAGCTCAGCTTCGCTGTTTTGGTGACTCGTGGATTGAGCTAGATGCTGAAGCCGCTTCACCTTGGCCGTAATGCTGTCATTGGCTGTGTTCACATCAGATGCGCTGTCTTGTAAGATGTCCCTGCTTCGACCCGAGAGTTAGACTCCATAATCATCGAGCACAGGGGCAAGGAACGGAGGATGGGGTGACATACAGGCTAGCGATCTGGAGGGCCAAGGCTAGTGCTTCCCGGAATATGTTCAGGCTGCTGCGGCAGCCCGAGATCTCACTCCGTCCGGATTCAACCCATTCCCACTTCTCCGAGCATCGTGCAAGGATTGTGTCAATGTAGATCAGAGCGTTGCCGAAGCTCTCGAGAACCAGGAGCATCTGCGCTTGGAGCGCCGCCGACACGGCCGGCTCATGTCTCACCAGTTCCAAGACCAGTCGCAAGTCAGGCAAATAGCGGGTGACGGCAGCGAGGTCGGCGTGGGCCACGCGCACCGAGCGGATGAAGCGCGTGATGATGGCTGAAGTTGACGAGACGCCTGAAAGGAGGGACTCAATGGGCCGGGCAATTGTCAGCATCTGCGGCCGCTCCATGGCCAATTCGCCTTCCATGCGAGGCCTGGATGTTATCTCGAGTCTTTCTATCAGCTGAAATGCTGAGAGCAAGATGCAAGAATCACTGCAGTGACCCCACACATTGGGACCCAACCCAGCTGTGAGAAAGAATATAAGGCATGGGAGCCAGGGATATCTCTCGGTTGACTTGTCGACGACACGTGGAATCCCCGGCCATGACAAGCAAACATTGATAGATGGAGATGCGGGGTCCGTCCAGTCCCATCATGTTTTGTCTCTTTGTCCTGATGCGCTCAGTCCCGACGTCCACCGAGTGCGCTCCCAGACAAAGGTATTTCAACCATTGGTAGATTGTGGCTCTTGGCTGGATTGGGATAAAACATGCCGGTTTGCAGCTCCTGCGTGCATGTGTCACGCATTGTCTACTGTGCAACTCTCTTTAGACTCTCGATGCGGCGAAAAAGTCGTCGCGCGGCAGACGAGGAAACGAGTCGGGACCAAAGCCTCGAGGCGCTGTGAAGCTTAAAGTCTCCAACCTTAAGGACTGTCAGCTTTGAACTCGGCTGAAAACTTGATGACGACCCCTTCCTACCTCTCCCTCTCGAACAGAATTTCCGTTTCGCTCCAAGGTTCAGTCCCAGGAGTCGTTGACGCGCCGGGCACAGTGCCCACGACGCACTTCTCACAAAATCTCTGCTTTGCTGCCAAGGTCTGGAACCAGGTCGGATTGGCTGCGGTACCGAACGGATACAGTGTCTAAAGTCTCACGACGGAGATGATACAGGCCCTGGAAACAGGCTTTAGAATTCTCGACGCCAAACATACCTAACTATTCGAACGCCGAAACACCTTTCTCCCGTGCACTACTTCAAGAACTGTAATTACAGTACTCTGGCCAAGCAAAGGGATTACCCGGGTCCAAAATGCTGCAAAAGGAAAAGTCGACCGACTGCGCAAACTGGGGATCCCAAGCCCTGAAAAGTGCGTCGTCGTCAACTAAGAAACCGTCAAGACTGCCATCTGATAACCCCGTCAGGGGTGAGGTGTCGTTGGATCCTATCGCCTGAGGTAGCACGGAGCCTGGTAGGGGTATCGCGTCGTCTAGCTGGGGGTATTCATATGCTGATATGGAGATGTTGGGCTGTGCCTGGTGCAAGTGAGAAGTGCCCCCGGTGCCTGGGCCGTGCAATGGTACGCCGGTTGAGACATAACTGTTGCCGGCATTGTTGTTGTGGCCTGCAGTCCATGTGGCGGCCCATGTCAGGGGCATAGACTGCGGTTGCTGTCCTTCACGTTGATCGGATGAGGACGATGTTGTGGGTGATGGTAATGGGCCACGAATATTGGTTGACGGGGCAAGAGAGCTGTTGACGTCGGCAATTGTTGATCCGTCGCCATGAGTGGGTTCCGCTGGATTGCGTGGGCTGCAGGGCGGCGCATCAGGGGGGGTATCGGACTCGTTAGCGGCCGGCGAAGGGTTCCGTCGAGAAGGGTTGGCTGTTGCTTGTCGATCATCTCCCTTATGCAGCTCTCTAGCCGCGACCTGTTCAGGCTCCATGCTGGTTTGCTCTTGACTGGCCCTGCTGGCTTCAGCCGACCTCTCGGTCCGCTTTCTGTTCAAGATTTCGCCCCGGTCTAGCTTCAACATGACCGCCTGCCCCAGCTGCCCGTTGATACGTGCGCTGCTCCATATGTCGGCCATGCTCTGCAATACGGGAAGCACTTTCTTGAAGTCGGCTCCTCCCCGGGTCCGAAACATCGGCAGTTGGCTAAACCGCCACTTGCGGTACGCCACGCTCAGAGACAATGTAAGGGCGTACGGAACAAAGGGCAAGGGGCTGAGCTTGTAGTCCCGGACGATATCGAGGATGCGATCGGCGGAATAAGATCGCCGTGCATTCACGCTGCTGGGCGGGAGATGCTGAGTGCGAGGACCAGGGAGAGTGTCACACTCCGGAGCAGTTCGAAAACGGTTGCGGGGCATGCGGACCGAGAGCGCGCCGATGGCGTGGTACAAGACTTCGAGGGTGACTTGAAGTGTAGTGGCGGTCAGCACTCGCTCAACAGTGTCGAGAAGTTCAGGGACGTACCAAGAAGAATTTCTGGCTCGTATTGCGCGCCTGCTTCGAGGGCCAGGCGTTCAAAAACGGGCATGTCGATGTAGCTCACCTTGGGATGTGGACGATACATCTCAATGACTTGGTCGAGCAGAAGGATCAAAGAGATGAAGAGCCTGAAAATGGGCGAATCGTCTGCGTCTGGTCGAGGGTCTTGTATGAGGTCAACGTTGTGGAACATGAGCGGCCGCGCATAGATAGTGCCGATCAATCGGTCGAGGGCGTAGAGGCATTTGAACAGTCTGGCCCCGGCGGCCTTTCCGTTCCCTTCGGTCTGTGTTCTCGCCAGAAGTCCTAGATGGACCCCGTGTGTGTGCACCAAGCTGACTAGTTTGGCGTACAAGGTGAGCGGTGCGAACCGCTCGATGGGATCTGCCGGCTGCCAGTAGAGGCAAGTCAATGCCATAACTTGAATTTGGCAGGTGAGCGATATTTGTTGGCCCTCTTGCAGCTCGGCGAGTCGGCCGTTGATGAAATTGGCCACTTCACGGGAATACTCGTCATACGACACGATATGAGCTTTGGCACTCTCGTCCGTCGGCGACTTGAATGTGAGTAAGCTGCGGGCATCTGGGTCGGTGGCCGCGGCGAGGCACACGGATGCTTGAATCAGCTGACGGAGGCACTTTTGCTTGGTGAGATCCGTAAGCGTTGTCTTCTCGTATATGGGAAAGATTGGATGGATTTTGGTGAGATAGATATCTCTCAAAGCCGCCCATTCCGTGTCTGAGGGCATCACCTTGTCGGCGAGACCACGGACAACGATTGATTGGGCCAGGGTTGCAAGCTTGGCTGTATCCTGGATATGAATTGTGAGACGCGTGCCGTCCCTCCGGGGCACGGAGAAAAACGGGCCTGGTGTTTCTGCTACAACTTGAGGACTATCAATGCTGACTGTTCTTTGATGCTGAGCGGGAGAGTCTTTCGGCTGCTGCGGAGAGGTTGGCGGCAGAAATCCGATCTGGTGGTCAGGAGCCTCATCCGTCTGCGTCGGTTCTTGGGTTGGGGGCAGATTGGCTTCCACGAGAATGCCTTCCGGATTGAGGTCTCCTAGAAATGGCGGGGCCGGTGAGGTTTGCCGCGTTTGGTCGGGTCGTGGGGTGCTTCTGGATGCCTTGTCGATAGCGTGGTGAAAGAAGCGCAGAAGTTGGGCGGCAGCATCGGACGCGTCTCTGTCAGAAGAGCTTCCCGTACTGTTTGTTGGAGCACGCCGCGACGGTCCACGGTCGATGGTGGCAACGCCATTGTCTTGGTCTATTTGCGCCGCGGCCGCTGTGGCTGAATCTTCGACATGGTGACAGCGTTTCTGGAAATGTCCGGGTTAACAAATACGAAGCCAAGAGGAGCCGGCATCCAAGATACCTTACGCTTCCTGCAAGGGAGACAGGCTTGATGAACCTGCTTCCTCTTTACAGGCAATCCGGCGGCGTCGTGCTCCACAAACTTGACTCCGCCAGGTCTGGTACTGCCGGCCATCATTGTGCGGGGTTGAACCAAGGTCAAAGACGAACCCACTCCGTATCGGCTACAAGTGAAATGTATAGCACCTGCCGTGCCCGCTGTTGGGAGTTCGCTGCTGGGACGATGAGGATGCCGTTGCCCGCCTATCGAACGAGGAGACTGAGAAGCTGGTATGTGGAATCTTTTTGGAACCACGAAAAAAGCCGGTGGGGCATCGGAGACGGACTTTCCTTTTCCGGATCTTCCGCTCGTATCAGATATCGGCAACCCTTATTCGACAACGTAACGTTACTCTAACCCTACATCGCCTACCCTGGCTCGCCTGGATTGTTCACGGCGTGCCACCGCCAGACTTGGGAAGAAATGGCTGCCTCGTGTTGGTATTTAAGCTTCGTTCTTCTTTCAATGTCTTGCTTCCTTTTCTTCCTCTCTTTTACGTCTTTCTTGTCATCTTCATTGCTAACAAATCAACTACCTTAGAGCTATGCACCTTTAATATAATACCAAGCAACATTCCAAGCAGCTCCTTCCGCAAATGA
The DNA here is from genome assembly GCF_033297405.1 of Parathielavia appendiculata. Classification (NCBI taxonomy): domain Eukaryota; kingdom Fungi; phylum Ascomycota; class Sordariomycetes; order Sordariales; family Chaetomiaceae; genus Parathielavia; species Parathielavia appendiculata. Next base: position 637,611 of record NW_026944229.1, on the reverse strand, counting down.
ATCAGTGTGTGTTTGAGCACTAGCATCTCGAATGAAATGAATCGCGGTCATGCGGAGTTCAAGTTGTTCAATGACTCGCAACGGTTCTACTTGCGGCAACATTCCAATTGTCGCAGCCCATGGTGGAATTCCCTCTCTGGGAAATGACGTCGATCTGTGAGAGGGTCTGCCCAATGTGGCACCTCCGTGCTTCGTGCCCCGACACAGAGTAAGCCGTCGAGGCCTATTAATCCGACAGCTTGCAGGATATTGAAATGGACATATGGTTACGCTTCCGCTCTCCTCGATCGGCCACTTGACAGCACCGTTAGGAAACCTCGACCAGACGCATCGCCATTCTCTTCCGCCTGCCCTCCCCGCGGCCTGTCAACACCTGCAAAAGTTTCCGAATTCTCTGAACTTCCAGGTTTCTCACAGCGTTCCTGATGCTTTCACGATCAGTCCGCCGCCGATGCGGCCCTTTCAGTGTCCCAGCACTTCAGCTCTCACGACAGCATCTCCGGAGTGTCACATCCATGTCGGCCATGAACTCCTCCCAAACTGGCAAAGCAGAAGGCGACATCTCAGATACATTTGCCTCGCTCTCGGGGCGGAAAGCCCAACCCCTACCAGACCGCTTCCGGGAGCTTAAGCTCCGCCTGGTCAACGGCCACGAAGACGCCATCATCGCCAGTTGGAAACGCCTCCTCGCAACCCTCCGTCACGAAAACGACCTCATCGCCCGCATTGGGCCCGCCATCATTCCTCAAGTCCGCTTCAGCCACCTCCACCAAGACCTCGCCGCCCTCAAGTACGAAATAAAGAAGCGCGGCGTGGCCGTCGTCCGCGGCGTCATCCCCGAAGACGAGGCCCGCGCCTACAAGTTTGAAATCGAAGAATACGCCCGCCAAAACCCCCAGACCCGGGGTAAGCTCCTTCTCATCCTTTTCATTCAACCCCATTTTCGGAACCATTATCACAAGAAACCTTCCTAACAATCATGAACAGGCTTCCCACCCAACAACCCGCAAGTCTTCGAACTCTACTGGTCCACCTCCCAAATCCGCGCCCGCTCCCACTCCTCCTTACTCACCACCCAAACGGCGCTCATGACGAACCTCTGGCACGTCTCGGATTCTTCCGTCCCCGTCTCCCTGCACACGCCGCTCTGCTACGCCGACCGGCTCCGAATCCGGCAGCCGGGCGACGCACAGTTTGCGCTGGGACCGCACCAGGACGGCGGGAGCGTCGAGCGGTGGGAGGAAGACGGGTATGGCAAGGGTGGGGTGTATGATTCCGTCTTTAGGGGGGAATGGGAAAAGGGGTATGACCCGTTCGATGCGGCGGGCCGGGTGGGTGCGGTGACGGATTTGTATGGAGGGCTGGGGGCGTGCAGTATGTTTCGCATGTTTCAGGGCTGGTTGGCCATGAGTAGGGCGGCGCCCGGGGAGGGGACGCTCTTGGTGAATCCGCTGGTCAAGGAGAGTGTGGTATATGCGTTGCTGAGGCCGTTCTTTAGGGCGAGGAAGGCTTTGGAGGAGGTCGGTGGGGATGAGGGGATATTCTTGGACGAGGGGAATTGGGAGTTTACGGCTGGGGAAAATATGGACAGTTCGCTGCAAGGGGCGATCCCTGGATGTGCGCAGGAGTTCCCCGAGGGGATGCACCCGCACCTGGAGCTGGAGCGGACCATGGTGCATGTTCCGGAGGTCCGGCCGGGGGATTATGTCGTTTGGCATTGCGACAGTAAGTACCATCTGGTTGGGGCTGGAGTGAGGCGATGGTGAGTTGCTGACGTTCCGCAGCTATCCACGCTGTTGATAAGAAGCACGGCGGCAAGGGGGACTCGAGCGTGCTCTACATCCCCGTGTGCCCGACTACCAAAGCCAGCGCGGAATATGTGGTCCGGCAGCGGGCTGCATTTCTTCAAGGCACGCCTGGGCCGGACTTCCCGGGTGGTGAAGGCGAGTCGAGGCATATTGGGAGGGCTACCGAGGAGTATGTCAGAAGATACTGCCATCCCCTCGGTGTTCAGCAGATCGGCCTCGGCAAGCTCGTCACGGCGGAAGATGACACCACCGGCGGCAAGGTTGGGGTCCAGCAGGCAAACCATGTCTTGGGTTTCTAGGAACAGCAGCTGCGTGGGGTCCTCGAAGGTTTTGGAAGGTCTATAACAATCAACAGTTTGATTTCCAAGCCTTCTTATGCACTATTCCACAGCCCTCAATGTCCGATCCTTCGAGCCTTCAACCCTTCAATCTCCCTCACTTCTCCGCCGGGGCCTGGAAGAAATCCGACAGAAAATGCCTCAAGTAATTCGCCTTGCCCAGCTCCAGGCCCTTCATCCGCAAGATGCCGTACGCGATGCTCAAGTGGAAGAACAGGTTCGGCAGGGCGTAGCCCAACACGTACTGCGACGTCGTCGCCTCGGCGGAATCGAGCGGCCCCATCTTGATGGTCTGCGTTTTTCCGGTCGCGGCGTCCAGGTCCACGCGCTTGACCGTCTTGAGCAGGTCGAGCGTCTTGTTCACGCGCGCGACCAGCTCGTCCAGCGTCTTCTCATTGTCCTCCCACACCTCCACCTCGCGCCCCGCCAGGCGCTCCACCATCTTCTTGGCGAAGTTGGAGACGATCAGGATCTGGGTGCTGAAGGGCAGCATGTCCGGGTACAGGCGGGTCTCGGCCAGGGTCGCGGCCTCAGGGTGTGCCTTGGCCTTCTCGAGAAGGTCGAGCAGGGTCAGGAGGGCGTGGTTGCTCACACCGATGGTGCTGTCGTAGAGCGGGATTGTGGCCATTTTGGAGGTGGTCGCGGGGCCGACTCGGTCGAGTCGAAACGACTTTCAGTTGAAGTTGTTTGCCTGGTGGAGCTGGCTGGTTGTGCTTTGAGCGTTGAACTGAGGATTGATGTCGGGATTTCGAGACTGGCATCCGTGGGGAAGCGGTGATCTTAAATTCTCTCCTGCTTCCATAGAAAGGAGCCGCAGCTTTTCCATTCGATTCCTCCGGAGGGCGTCTCCGCCGGGTTTAACATGACCGTCGGGTCATCTCGACGCACAAGCCAGTTGTTAATTCATGATCCGATTTGAGCTGAACGGCGACCTCCACAATGCTGCAAGGGTCGCACCTGGTGCGAATTAATAATCATTATCTGGTTGAACAGCACCGCTCCAGCACAGAGTGAAGATCGCGTTGCACGCCCTGGGCGGAGGAATCCGTGTATCGAAATCCCGACTGTCTTCGGGGAATAGTTCTGTCCAGCGGCAGACCACGTATGTCGCAGCTGACAAATGCAATCTCTTCCCGTAGAATTAGTACAGATGCTGAGAAATCCAGCTGAAAAACGATCGCCCGTGGCTGGCTTTCCCCTCGCTCCAATCTTGGGCCGGACAAGCGGGCCAATTCCAAACCCGGGGGTGGTACAGAGCCATGAATACTGGGGCGGTGTCTAGCTGAGAGACGGACATTGGCCATAAAGCAGCCAAACAGCCTGGGTGATTAAGTTGAAGCAGTGAAGGTCCCATCAACAGAAGATCGACCGTGTCCCCGAACCTGGAAGTCTAAGGGAACCAGTTGGGAGGGATGGCATGAAGTTGAGATAAACTTTATGCTTGTTTGTGTAGGGCCAGAGAAGTCAGGGGCAATCCCGCAAACTCCGGGCCCGCACGCAATCCGAAGCCAATGGCTGCGAGTTTTCCCTCCCTTCCTGGCAAGGTTTCGATGGCGCTATTCCGGGAAAAGTGGCGATGATTCAGCGCGGTGCGTTCCTTCAAGTTCTGATGCCTCTTGACTTCGTCACATGGTCCTAATCAGTACTTTCTAGACCGCACACTTTCCTCAAGTGACGCGAAAAACGCCATTGTTGTCCCGAGGTGCTCTTGACCGGAATCATCCTCACAAGACATCAGATCCACCAGGTCAAAGAACCAAGCGGATGTACTCGGCCGACTTCAGGGCTCAGTTTGGACTCTTGGAACATTAATTCCCTGCTTACCTTATCCTTTCGTCGGGGGGTGTTCAAATGTCCAATTTGACAAACAGCTCGAGAGAGTTGAGACTTCCAGCGAACGCAATCCCATCCAATGCACGGCAGCATGGGATTTCGGTGATGACTTATCGTCAGATTTCCATCATTGACGCATTTGAGCCTCTAATGAGAGTCCCTGAGTGTCCGTCTCTGGGCCGGGTCGCAACATGGAAAATCCGGGGCCAACCGCCAAGACCCACCAAGCCGAGAGTTCCTGAAATCCCGCTCAAACTTGCTCACCATGTTGGTCTTCGTTTCTTGCGCAAACTGGATCGACTCCTGACCGAAAGAGTGCAGCAGGTACAGCAGAGGTATCTGGTACTTGTGTGGCCGGTGGAGAATGGGGCCTTGGAGAGTGAAACGCTCAGGCTGCGAGCCTCTTGCGGCCTGAACCTTCGCAGGAGGCCGCTGCGAGAATGAACCTGACTACCTGAGGTACATATTGGTGCTTCAACGCTGCTCTTCCCTACGACGCGCATACAGGCACCAACGTAATAATGCTTCACTAGGACCTTGAATTCCTTCATCGATGTTGTTTCCGTCTTGTTTCTGGTACAATGCATGTACAGTCTCTGGGCACGGGGCCCAAAACGCCGTGTTTCGAATTTGGCTGGAATGATCATGGCGGAATTCTTGGCTGTGACCCCCAGACGTCCAGTCTCGAGGTCCAGACGGAGTCAGTGTTGCGTGATGCATTGCACATGCATGGCAAGGTAGATAAAACACCTAAATGCCCACCGGAGTATAATCGACCACCTCGCCTCCTGCACATCACGGCGTCTCTGTGCTCCTTTACGCGAGCAATGCCGGGTGTCGAGATAACGGGATGCTGACCAGTTCTTCGAGACGAGTGGATCTTCTCTCACGCCGGTAGCCGCCCTCCCTGGCCAAACACGATCAACGTCTGGTGCATCTACTTCGAACAACTGAGCGAGACAGCATCGCCATCATCATGAAGCCAATACGCGGCATTCTTGGGAGCATCGCCCTCACCGCGCTGCACGCTGGCTATGTGGCTGCTGACGGGGTGGGCTTCATCGGATACGGCAAGACTCTGTACCACCCAACCTGCGCATTCGCTTGCCGCAATGTCATCAAGGGGTGCAAGTTGGCCTGCACGCCTGCCCAAAATACCGCCAACCACGGCACAGCACACTCGCCCGTGACCACTCCGCCAGATTGCTTCGTTAAGGATGCCGCCTTCCTCCGCACCATGGCCATCTGCATCGACACATACTGCCCCCTGAGCGACAATCCTTCACTCGACCTGATCCAGGACTACTGGGCTTCCCACCTCGGAACCGGAACCATTGGCAACTACCAGTGGGTGCCAGCGGTATCATACCCCGACGCTTTGGCCGCTGCGCGCGAGGACGAGAACTGGCTACTCACAGCACCATCCAACTCGACGACCGGCGAAGGAGACCACGGCCATGACGGTCATGGCGCGAAGAAGCTCAAGAACCGCGAGTTCATGACAGAGTCGGGTCCCAACGTCACCAGCCCCTTGCCCATCATCAAGGCGGGCCAGCCTCTCAACGCCACCAGTTTCATTGCGCCAAAGGACTGGCAGAAGCAGTACAACGGCATGCTGGACTTTGAGATCAACGAGAACGGCCACTCAACATACACTATCACCATCATGCTGGTCGCCATTCTTCTCCCGATCCCTCTGTCCCTGCTCCGGTTCGTACCCGGCATCGCCAAGAGCCGTGCCTGGACCTCGTTCCAGTCCGCCCTGGTCAACCCTGCCGTCTACGGGAAGCGTCACCGCACCCCGGTTGCCGGCGCCGTCGGGCTGATGCCGACGCGCGGCCAAGCCATGTACATCTTCCTCATCAGCCTGCTGAACCTTGTGTTCCTCCTCGCGCCGTACGTGTACCATCATCCGCAGAGCACATTCACCTCGCGGGCCGCGCAGGAACTCAGCATCATTGGCAACCGCGCGGGCGTCATGGCCATGGGCAACGTCGTGGCCCTGTTCTTCTTTGCGGCACGCAACAACGTGCTGCTCTGGATCACCGATTGGAGCTATGGCACCTACCTGCTGCTTCACCGCTGGCTGGGCTACTGGGCTGTGTTTCACACGGTTCTTCACTCGGCGATGCTGCTGGCGTACTACAAGACCTATGGCAACTACGAGGCCGAGTTGGTTCGTCAGTACTGGATCTGGGGCATCGTGGGAACCGTGGCTGCGGTTGCCATCTTGCCATCCTCGTTGCTGGTGGTGCGGCAAAAGCTGTACGAGTTTTTCGTGGCGTCCCATGTTGTGCTCTCCCTGCTCTTTATTATCGGATACTACTACCACATCTGGTTCTGCTACGAGTACAAGTGGGGCTACGAGATTTGGGCCTTCATCGCCGCCGGGATCTGGGCCACCGACCGGCTGCTCCGCCTTGTGCGCATCGCTTGGCGAGGTTACCGTGCCGCTACGGTCAGCCTCGTGCAGGACTGCGCCGGCGAGTACCTCCGCATCGATATCGACGATATGCAACTCGGCGAAGGTGTAGCGTACCTCACCTTCCCGGGCTTGGGCTGGCGCTTCTGGGAGTCGCATCCCCTTTCGGTGGCCTTCAATTCTGCCGAGATCAGCGAGTTGCCGTCTACTCCTCCTGCCCCTATCTCTCCAATCCCGGACAGCAAAGAAGAGGCCATCGCCGTCAAAACGGTAGCCACACCGCCAACCAACCACTCTCAGGGCTCGAAATCCTTAACGAAGACAACAACATTCTTTGCCCGCGTCCGCACCGGCGTAACAGCCAAGCTAGCCGCCCGTGCCGCCGTGACGGGACAAGTCCGACTCGGCGTCGTCGTAGACGGGCCCTACCCCCACTCAGGCGACGTCATAACTCAGCTGAAGCAGTGCTCGAGCCACTTGTACATTGCCGGCGGCGTCGGCCTCACGGCGCTCTTGTCCTTCCTCCGGCGCTCTGACATTGCCGGGCCCTCCGCCCGGCGACTCGTTTGGTCTACTCGCAAACAGGGCCTGGCAGCTGCCTTGGAACCTGCGCTCACCTCGCTGCCGGACAGTGTTGTGGTCGACACGGCCGTGGGTCAGCGGTTAGATCTTGACGGGATCCTCGAGAAGGCGCTGGCCGACGCTGAGACGGATGATGCAGGGATGATTGGGATTGTGGTGTGTGGCCCTCCGCAAATGGCCGACGCATGCCGGCATAAGACGGTGCAGCTTACGAGGAATGGGGGTGCCAGGAGGCCGTATGTGTTGGTTGATGAAGCGTTCGGGTGGTGATCGAATTTCCAGCTCAAGCGGGTAGTTGTCAACGATGCGTTGGGGCTAGCCTAGCACTTGAATCCTGCGTCGGATTCTGCTTGAAGGCGGAATGTGCGGAAAGCCGGGCACCTGTGGGCTCGTTGTTGTCCCTGCCGATGTGCGATCCAGCCCTGGTTTGTTCGTTAGCGTGGCACATGGCATATACTACCTTAGATGTGAATGGAAAGATGATTTTCAAGAGAGATAATAAACAAGGAAGATAAAAGAAAGATATGGACGATAAAGTTAGAACGTAAGAGTAGGGGGAAGAGGAAGAGGAAGAGGAAGAGGAAGCTGACAAACAATCCAGGCTTGAAAAGCACTGTACATTGATTGATATTCTGCTAGAAGCGGTAACTAGTCGTCGAGATACGCATTATTCTGGGTCGCAGACAGCCTGATGGAGCGGTCCATACAGAATAGTGCTCCTGAGCTGGTGCGCTGCTCCTTCCCAGTATTGGGCTTGACTACAGGGACTTCCTTCATTCCTCTGCATGCCACGTGCACTCCGGGCAAACCGACCCCTTTTATCCCGAGGCTCAGCAGCCCTCTTTCCTCGACAGCAATTATGACCCCTGGAGGATGCTTCTGGTGTGCGGAGAATCAGAAACCGAGTTCCCGGCAGATAACTGAAGCCTGAGCAAACGACAAATAAGGGGTAAAGATCGTGGCAGAACATGGATCTTCCCGCCTAGCCATATTTGCCGCAACTGTATCTGCAACGACATCCGTCAGTGGATTCCAGACCAAGCGGGAACATGTCTGGCCGCTCCGCTCCCGAGAGGGAGTGAGAAATGCATCGATTGACTACAACCAGACCTTGCCGGGAAATGGCTTTGCAGAAATGCAGGCGCGCATTATATTGCGCTCTGCTGCGATACAATCAACCCCATCTGCCGGCAGCTTAGGCCCGAGCTCGTGGCTACCACATCTCGCCGATCTCTCGTTCCAAAAAGCTTCAAGTTCTGCTTCGACCCCAGAGTTTCCCCTATAGCAACGAGCATCCGACACGGCTGACGCCCCCTGCAGGTTCTGATGTGATGAGCAATATATTCATATCTATGCAGCACAATACCACACTGCACGCAAAACGGAGGGATGTAACTCCAGTCAGCAACAAGCGCCCAACCGGCTTCTGACCGAGCTCTTCAACCCAACATCCAAAACTTACCCATACAGCAGATGCCGAACCCCGGGCGGGGACTTTGACAAGCCGCGCCTGTGCGTTTCTGCACCCCGGCCGGGGATGCCACTCCAAAATGCTACATTGGAGTACCGAGACTGAAAACGATGAATGCAGGATGAGGGGGTAAAACGGGAGGTTCAGACCGGGCGCGGACGCTGATGCAAAGTTTCGGCTCCCCGCTGGTATAGCCGACGAGAAGATGACTTTTCCTCTTCCTCTCGACTTGACCGTGGCGGCAGGGTGAAACACGAGGTTGCAATGCCACATCAACCCCGGGACCCGAGGTTCAGAGCGTAGTAACAGGCCACCGGTCCATAAAGCAGCGGTTAACCCCAGATCTTGGATCTGCTTTCACAACTCCACTTGTCCTGCCTTGACACCTAGAGTAGCACAATTGACCTGAGCCATGTCCAGCTCGACCACAGCTCCGGACCCGGCGGCGAGAGGGACGCCGACGGGCAACGACACGGATCTAGTACCCTTCCCTGGCATCCCCATCTCCGAACGGGCTGCCTACCTCTCCCAAGTTTACATTGGCGTGACTTCGGCGCTGATGTTCCTCTGTGTCATCGCCTTCGGAACCCGCATCTACCAGAGAATTAGGCCGGTATGGAAGGTTGGATTAGACGACTACTTCATAGCAGCCGGTTTTGTATGAAATTCTTCTCCAGTCTTCCCACCATCACACTAACCGCCCACTTCAAACCCACCAGATCCTCACCATCGCCGACTGGGCAATGCTCTTCCCCATGATGGTCCCGCCGCACCCGGGGCTCATCCCCCTGTCCCAATCCACCGAAGCAGGCAAAAGCTCCTGGCTCGCCATCGCCGTCTGGGGTCTGTCCATGACATGCATCAAAATCTCCATCGCCCTGACCTTACTCCGCATCCAAGGCAAGGAGCGCGGCTGGCGCATCTTCCTCTACACCCTCATGGCCGTGCAGGCCGTCTACGGCGTCGGCAACACCCTGTTCAACCTCGTCATCGCCTGCCGCCCGCTCCAGGCGGCCTGGAACCCGTTCCTTCCCGGGGCGACGTGTGTCTCGGTCGAGGTGATGAGGACCGTCTCCAACGTGGGCAGTGCCGTCAATATCACGACGGATGTGCTGCTGTCGCTGGCGCCTGCGACGTTTTTGAGGAAGCTGAACCGGCCGCTGCGGGAGAGGGTGTTTGTGTGTGTCTTGATGGGCATGGGTTTGTTTGCTAGCGTGTCGAGTATTGTCAAGACGGTGATTGTCCAAGGCTGGGGTGACCCTACGATGTCGCTGGATGACTGGTGGGCGGTGGGCGTGTCGATCTGTACCTGGACGGTGCTGGAGCAGGTGCTCAGTGTGCTGGCGGCGTGCGTGCCGGCCATGAAGGGGATTTTCCAGAAGTGCTTGGGTGCGATGGGGTTCCACTTGACTCAGAATAAGTCGCAGCAGCGGTCGGGGTATTATGTTCGTGATGGCGGAACGGGGGCAGGCATCAGCAGGACTGGTTCCGAACCAACGGCGGCGTGGAGGAGTCAGGTGCAGGCCTTCCGTGATGACCAGCGGTTTTCCCGCCAAGGGAAGGCGATGTATGGCGATGAGGTGTGCATCGACTTGCAGCTTATCAGCAGGGAACCCTCGACAAAGTCTTCGGGGGGTCGGTCGTTGGACCATGAGCGTAGCGATACAGGGGGGTTGTCCATCGAACAGTTACCCACGCATGCCGTGTAGGTAACTCCTTTCTTTGTTGTTCTCCAATGACCGAGCCTGCAACTATTACTGTCATGAAGCAGGTTCATGTTGGCGTAGCAACAAAGCAAACAACATACACACAGCGCACAGGGGTAGCAGAAGCCATTTGAGGATTTTGCAGGCCACTTGGCAGGAGTCATTGAACTACCTAGCATAGCATTGAGCGATTCCATAAGGATCTGGCATGCATAATTTCTTTGGTCCATCCTTTATCCGCACATCCGCCAACCCTTCATGCCTGGGTTCAGATTCCGTTGATGTTGATTTGCATCCGGTTTTCGGTGATGCAGATCTCGCTGCCGAGAATGGTATCGTCCGATCGCCAGCAGTTATCAAAGATAATTCCTGCAGTGCGAGCGACATCGTTGCTGAGCCGCCATGTTGGTCAGCTTAAGGTAATTGAGACTTGGTGAGGGAAGCAGATATCACATACCAGTTTGCCGACAACCGCTCGGATCTTGCCTGGCTGGCGACAATCTGTGCGCCACCTCGGCGGCACATCTGTATGTTGCCCCTGTCGAGGACACACTGCTGTCCACCCTGGCCGATGCGGGCAAGGTAGTCGACGCACCAGGCAGCATCGCGTCCCTGGAGAGATCAACCCAGAACCATCAGCACCAACCTCCATTGATACATGTTTTGAAGCCGGAAGGTTGGGGATGGCCACATACAGGAGCGCGCGTCCAGCCGGGAACCTCGCACCTCACTCTCTTTTGAAGGCCCCCGGCAGCGCCAACCACGTCAGCGGCTTGGGCAGCTGCAAAGGCCTCGTCCACCGTGAGAGCCGTGTCGGGGTTGGCAATGATATCCTCCACCCACTGCGCAAAGGAGAAGACTGTTCCGTTGGTTGCGGCAGGGGCGGCGGCTACGGATGCAGCCATGGCAAGGGCGGCCAGAGGAAGGGCGAGGTTGACCATCTTGGCGGTTGTCTTGAGGTTTGACTTGAGGCTTGGAGGATGACTTCTGGCAGACGTTGGGGGGAGACTGACTTCTCTTTATAGCCGTTTCTCAGTGAACCCATCCCCTGCTCTGCCGATGACTACCTTCCACGTTAAGTTCTCCTACTCGCTGACAGGGCAACGTGTCGCCAGAGTGTCCGTTGACTCGGTGGATGTTGAATGTAACGCCACAGGCGTCTCTTGTCCGACACGTTTGTGCAGCCATCGCGCAGGTTAACCGACTCTCGGCTGGACTTTAGTGGTTCTTCTCCGGAATGGCTTTCTTGGAGCCCCGACCTCTACAGTAGTAGTGTACAAGTAAAAGTACCATCCGTGCCGGTAGCCGGCTCGATCAACCAAGCATCACACCCTAGGATGCCCTTCTCCCTTGTCCCAACCAACGATTGGGAGGCAAGTGGAGGTTCAATTTTCATCAGTGGATGCAGTCAGCTTGAGGACTCGTTGAGTTGGGGGCCGCATGTACACCGCTCATACGATATAGCATGCGAGGTTGCATCTAGCGGCACAGCGAATGCTTGCCTTTGCTCGCCAAATGTGTATAATCCACACTGGCGTCTGGAGCCGGAGGAATGCATTGCTGCACGGTACAATACCACTTCAGTCGGGTGCTTGACTTTTGTCTGGTCCAGCATTGGCTTCAGATTCCGGTCCCAACAAGTGCGAAACATTAGAATGTAGAGACATGATGACTGCATGAATTTATTTCTATTTCGACAGCTGCGGTCAGCAGTGCTGTACTGGTTATACCCTCTTGTCACCCCACTGCAAGCATGCACTCAACTGGGCCACCCTTGTTCTCCAGAAAGTTGTACAAGCAGAATTTATCATCCCGTATGGTTCGCATATGCCTCTGACTAAATTATCACATGCACTCATACGGGAAGAATGGCGGTAATTTAGTTGAGAGCCGGCCAGCTTGCTTCTCAGGGAGTCATCTCCGTGAGCTTGTGATCTGCTTAAGCTCATAGCAGTCGTACAATTTTTGCCACTTACTGGCAGCTTGCAATGGCTTTATCGGAAATTTGATCTTTTCATAGGATCATGCTTATCCGAATCCTTGGACAAGGCTGCACTGAATTCCTCTTAAAAAATAGAACTGATGTGCGGATGTAGGAATGGTGTGCCCGAACCCTGCCAGCAACTCGCTGGTAAGGCGTAGCCATCGCATTTGCCCAAGCTGCAGAGATTATACAAGAGTGTTAACGGGCAATCCAGTCGTAGCATCATATAAACCGCCCACATTATCTGACAAAGCCGTCACATCCCCAGCAGAATACTCACAACGTTGTACCGAGGCCCCTGAAACCCTTTCAGTGCCTCTCCAACCTCAACTGTATCGAGGAATGGTCCAACGTTCCTGGCAGCAGCTTCCCGGACTCCAAATCCGGCGCCACCAACCCAACGTTTGCCTTTCCAACGACCTCACCCATGACTAACCCCGCTAGCATCGGCACAAGGCGATGCGCAGGACAGATAGCCGGGCCGGCACTAAACGGCACCAACGCCCTGACCATGTCAACCTCCCCCTCCTTGCCCAGCCACTGCTCCGGTGCCAGCGCATCCGCAAACTCCAACTTCTCCGTGTCACGGTGGAAAAAGGGGGCGAAGATCACCACCCCCGTGCCCTTGGCCAGCTGCTGCCCGCCGAGCGTGGCATCCTCGTTCAGCTCGCGCAAGATGGCGGGCGTTGTGGGCCAGAGGCGGACCGACTCGAGGAACACGGCGCGGGCGTATGGGCGGGCGGCGGACTTGCTGTTGATGCTAGCTTCGCCTGCGACCTTGCTTTGCGCATCCGGATGGCTGGCTAGGAGCGCCAGGGCGCGGAATGTGGCGATGCCGACTGCATCGAAGGCGAAGAGCCAGTGGGTGATTTGGGATTCGAGGTCGGGGGATTTGGAGGACGGGTCCCTGGGCAGGCGCGAGACAAGGCTGTTTGGCTCGGCAGATTGGATGTATTTTGAGAGTTGAGATTGGACGGCGTCGAGTTTGGTGTCGTTGGCGGGCGCCATGAAGCCCCAGTTTGCGCGGTAGCGGATGTCGTCCAGGAGGTTTGTTACCTCGTCGTCGGAACGGGCGGCATCGCCGAGGATGACGCGACGGACGATGCGGAACCAGCCGGCCGAAAAAGTCGGCCAGTCGAGGGTGGTTTCATTATCGGCGGACGGGAAGAGGAATCCAATCTCTTCGTTGATGACGCGCTGGAAGTGATCCGCAGACGGGTGGACTCGCTCGCTGGTTGCAAGGGCCTGCTCATGGACGGGTCGTAGTTGGGCGCGGCGTTCGGGCTCGGCTACTAGAATGTGGTTCGGCTCAAAGTGCGCCAGAGAGGACTTCTTTTCCTTGGTTGCCGAGCCGTAGGGAATGGGGGTTCCATTGAGCACATTGGCGACGTCCTTGCTGTCGAGAAGGACGACTTGGGTTCGGAAGGGAAGCCACAGAGTCAGCGGTCCGCTCCCGTATTTCTTCCGCAGCTCCTGCAAGAGTTGTACTGCGTCTGTGTCGAGACCGAGGTGCTGTGCCATCGCTTCAATCCAGGGCCGACGTTTAATGACGCCTTTGGCGAGGGTTGGGGCCACCACCGTTCGTAACACTCGGAAGGTGTCGTAGATGCTTGCTTGTGACATCGGTCTCGCTTGTTGCGAATCCATATAGATGGATGTGATATGTGTTTGAAACTGATAAGAAAACAAGTTGAGATGTCAGTTGTTCGTTGGTGGTGTACTTCAGTTGTTGGTTAAATAATATACTGCAACGACGGTACTACAGGAGCTTTGCTAAGCTCTGGCAAGTATAAGGTTGGTTTATCTGTACGGACTAAGTCAATTCAGATTTCGGAGGTTTATGAAGAACTTGGGATGAGTTGGTGCCTGCCGAAACAAGAAATTGTGAAGGGTATGTGATGTTGACGTCACATAACCCCGGATGCGGCCGATGTTGGCCCAACTCGAACTTCATGCTGTAATTAACTGACCAGACAGGGTAGCACACAATGCATGTAAATTCAAGGTAGTGACGAGATTTTATTTCACGGCACCTCCTGCAGTGCCACCTTGACAATGGAGAGTTGCCTCTTAGTAATCAGACAGAAGCCACTGGCAGAGTCACAGTCGTCGTACACAACATCACGCGAGACGTCTTAGTATTCCACTGAAGCCCATTGTACAGTACAAATTCAGAATCTTCAATCCCGGGCTAGCTGTTTTCTGTAAGACACCTGGTAGCCAACCTGCTGTCATGGAAGACCCGGGGGCAGCATCGCCGTTCCTCGACCAGTTAGAGGAGAAGGCCCCCACAGGGCCAGCATGTTTTAACTGACACCACCTAGGGCAATAGACTTCCTTGCGGATATTCGCTTCCACCGCTCCTTCTTTTTGCCTCTAAAACTAGGAAATGGGCGGCAACGGCCCTGCGCGTCACCTATCCCCACATTGGCGACCCAGAAGGGAAAGTGTTGCTTGTTTGCGGTGGTCTGTATGGACGCCGCTACACCTTGCCCACGCCGATGAGCTCGCCAAATAGCTGAGGATTCGCTTGATCACGCCGGATAAGCCTGGCATAGGGGAACAGAGCCGGTTGACATTGACTGCAAGGTGAAGACATGGTTGGGTAAGTGCGAAGTCCTCTGATTGAGCAGTCTTTTTCTCTCTGACAATTCCACATAGACATCTTCCAAAGCCCTGGTGCAACACCTCCATCTCAAGCATGTTTCCTTTCTCGGTCACAGTTCCTTGCCCGCAATGATATCAACCCCTAATCTTGGACCGAGCACCGCCCGTCCAGGGGTAAAGATGGACACGGACCCCCTGACCAAGGCCATCGACGAAAAGATCATGGAGTATGCCCTGTTGAAGAACATCGGGGGCATTAGTCAGGAGGCGCTATTCTGTCTGAAGCGGGCAGGAAAGGGAGTCTGGGGATCGTGGAGTGAGTACGAAGAGTACATCTCACTGCTCAGGCGGCGGGAGACGCAAGGGACGCACTGTGACGTTGGTAAGATCGAGATGGACATGTTCTTCGCGGAGCAGGATAATTCTTCTGACGTGCGCGACTCACAGTGGTTTGATCGGCTGTGGAATAATGAGGCGGACGGCTGGATACAGTACGGCAGCTTGACTGTGCCGGTGACGACACATGAGACAATCACCAGGGTTGAGTCGGGCGCTTTAGAGAGTGTGTTCTCCAAAGCGGCCAATCTTGAACCGTGCAGGAGTTGAGGCCATGATTACTCTCCTCTTTAACGTCTCAGGAAACCTTCGGACGGGTCAAATCAAAGTTGCATAGGTTTTGTTATTTGGGACGAAAACTGAGAGATACGCCCGGCCAAGCTCTCACCGACTTTCTCCTTTCCAGCTACCACCCACTTCCTCGTTCCAACCACTTCCTCCTTCCGACCACTTCCTTCTTCCAAACTCTTTCCTCCTAACCACATCCTCTACACAACCACTGATCCCTTTCCTTCCCACAACCATCGTGATCTCGCCTGCCCAGGTAGGCCCATTCGGCGGTTAACTGCTCAGCATATGCGGACATCAGTCTACAGATATCGAACGAACCGATCTCTACACCTGATCAACGGAAGCCCTCGACATTGGTCGATACAGAGGCCCTGGAGATGGCCGGTAAGAAGTGAGCGGGGTCGGCAGGTTTGGAAGACAAAGAAAGCTCGAAGCGGCAGAAGGCTGATAACTGCCACTTCTCTGGAGTACCGATCCACAGAGTCTCTCTCCGGCGGAGGCTACGCTCGCCGAGCTCGTCAAAAGTCTCGCACGGGGAGGGCATGAATATGTCAGGTTTCATTTCAAGTGGAACTTCAAGGTGAAGGATCTTCACGATCCCATGGACATCGTCCCGCTGCTGGCGAAGTCCACATCCGACATTGAACGCACTTCACACCAGGCCTGGAAGAGCATCAGGCGAATGCTGGGAGACATCGAGAAGTTCATGGAGGGAAAGAAGTCATGGAAAGACAAAGGGGACGGCAACGTGCCTGGTCTACGTTGATCGGGCCAACTCCACGTCGTTCAATTCTTGTCGGACAAGTCCCAGGATGTCCCACCCAAGATCCGGAAGCTCTTGCAAACACGAAGCTGAAGTTCCTGGTCGATAGAGGTTTCCCTCCCCCCCCAACCAAAAAAAAAAAAATATTCTGAAGGGTGCTTACTGGGACGACAAAGAGTGGCGGGACAAGCCCATGGATATCGCGGCAGCCGACAAAGTCTGCGCGACCGATCTGGTCACCGAGAACCAGGTCAACGAACTGGCGCCGGCGATGGATGCGGCATTTAGAAGCTACTACGGCGGGTGAAGGGGCGGGTTTCAAAGTGGAGGTTCCTGGTCGAGATCGGAAAGCTCATCCGGCCATCGTTCAAGGCCGAGGACCCCGTTCCTCCCAAGCTCGGCGTCGACCATGACGATTTGGCCGAGAAGGCCGCGCGGATCAACATCGCTCAGGGGAACTCCAGGCTGGCCGAGCGTGTCAAATCCATGCAGGCTGAGAATGACGAGCTCAAAAAGAAAAAAGAAATCGCAATTTGAACGCCTGGAGGACCAGCTTGTGACTGCGATGAAAACTGCATGTGAGGTCTTCGCCGAAATCAAGACGGAGACCGAGTAGGGCGTGGTAGGTGAAAGAGTTGATAGAGATTGAGGGGTTGAGGGGAGGTCGAGTGTATCGACTCAAGTGAGGTTGAGGTTCGGAAGTGGTCGAGGGTGGGGTTCAGAGGGAGACAGGAGCATCAGCAGAGGTGCGCGTTTGGGAGCACGTCACAGAGACAGCCAACACAGCTCATGCAAGAGGGAGAAGAGACATGTCATTTGTCTATCTTGCCTCGGACGACCCGATTGAGCCCACCAAGTCTCGTCCAGTCCAGCCTCTAGGCAATCGATGGCCGACATCAAGCCGACCACTTAAGGCGAGAGAGCGCAGGAATGGACTTGCATAGTCCGCAGCCCATAGGATCCTCATTGCTGCCTCCCCAAGAAAAAAAAGGCTTTTTCTGTTAAGTTTTTATGAGCCATCACATCCCAAGTCGAAGGAGCTCTGTGTTCTGCATCTGGAAAAAGGCCGTGCGTCCAGGGAGCAGTAATGCTTGACGAAGAGACGGCGGGATCGAGATGGCAATGCTTTGTTGGCATTTGTTGTCGCAGGAGTTGCCATGACATTGGCCGTTGCAGTGTAGCCGGTGATGCGTACCGTACGCCGGGCAAAGGCAGAGACGGCACGCAGCGATCCGGTATCTGCTAGAGTCGTGTTTCCGTCGAGTAGGTCGTTTGTGGCCACATCCACGGCTACAGAGCACAATCCTGCAACCGCGGCGGCTACGGGTAATGTGAGTACCTCCCCCTGATTTGCCTGCCTTAGGCAACCACCCCCTCCCCGTAAAATCCTTCCTCCACGCAAGGCACCAAGTCCCAACCCGTCCTGGGCCCATGGACTCCGCATTCCTCATCCTGTGGTCATCCGATGCTCCACAATCCACCTATCCTTAAGACCGCTCAGCAAGCGCCGTCAAGGGCTTCAGAATCACCGAAACCAGACAACCAGGGCTTATATACGCCCTCCACAATCCTTTTGTTTTACCACCCATGCCTGGCTGCATTCCCTTCCGAATGTTTCCTTCCCACCAGCAGCCCACCCAACCGAAGTCCAACAAATCCCCACCCCGTGGGCCGCCGCCGAAGCAGCAGGAAGACACCTAGAAAAAAGCCGCTCAACGGTGCCGCTTATTCCCGTCCGTCCATGCGCCAGCCACGACCAGAAGCGGAAAGGAAACCTAGCCTGATAACAAACGTAAACAGGTCCCAATGCCCCAAGATATACACCGTTAACGCCGTATATATGAATACGTAGTCCCATAGCCCACGCCTGGCCGATAAAGGCAATTCCTCCGTCCACCAAAGCCTTCCTGCCCGATCCGTATGTCGTGTCGTTTCCCCGCGCCTTTCGTCGTCGTTGGGGAGAAGAAGATTCGGGGAGCCACCCGGCTCTATCGTGCACCCCGTCAGGAGCTGACAGTGCCGATAAATTGAGATGAAAACCTGCCAAAGACTGGTGTTCGTTGAGTAGAACTGGCGTCAAATGGGCGAACGAGCGCAGCGTAACGGCGCAGACGGCCGCGACTCCGACATGAATATGAAAAAGACCCGCGAGCGCGAAAGGTGAGAGCCAGAAACAGTTCGCCGTCTACTGTGTCCACGTGACGCCGAGAAAAACCAATGTCGATTGGATCGCTCGCAAGAAACACTCGTCGAAGATCAGGCCGGTAGCCGCGCGAAATTAGAGATATGATACAATCGGGGATACCAGAGTCTCCTTGACGCCGCCAAAACGTCTCGGTAGGTTATGTTGTGCGGTGAATGAGCGGTTTTCGAGAGGATGCTGTGCGGCAGTCGGAGTCGAAGAGACTGGAGTAGCCATACCGGTGTTTGTCGGCAGAAAGTGTGTCGTTATAAAGGGGTGTGCGAAGTGAGATAATATGTACATTCCAAGAGACACAAGAAAACGGAACCTCCTCGTCATGGCATAACCCGCCCAAACACCCACGGGAAGGCGGAGGAGGATTATGCCTGCTGGACAGGCGCCGAGGGCTGGCCAGAGCCCTGTGGACGGCCGCCACGCTGGCCGCCATAGCCCTGGCGTCCCCCTTGTCCCTGAAAGCCACGGCTTCGGCCGCCTCCGCCGCGATGGGAACCTGAGGGCCCACGGTTGCCCTGGTAGGCCCCACGGCCTTGCGGGCCAGAGGGGCCGGAACCGTTCTGCCGAAAACCTTGTCCCTGCCAATCTCCATGCACAGGAGCAACAGGCCGCGGCTGCGATGCTGGGCCTTGTGATTGCACTTCAGCTGGCGGATTCTGCGGCTGCGGCTGCGGCTGCTGTTCACGCTGCGGCTGCGGCTGCTGTTGTTGTTGCTGCTGCTGCTGTTGCTGGACCGGATCAGGCTTGAAGTTCGAGATGGGCCGCGGAATACTCTCGGGATTCTCGTACACGTAGAGGCTCTTGTCGATGGTCTGGGGAATCGGGAGGATCTCTGTGCCGAGATCGCGCTCAATGTTGTACAGGTTAAAGCGATCGTCCCAGTTGATCAGGTTGATGGCCAACCCAAGGTGGCCGTACCGACCAGAGCGACCAATGCGGTGAAGGTAGGTCTCGGCGTTCTTTGGGAAATCGAAGTTGATGACAACATTCACGGCCTGGATATCAATACCGCGCGTCAAGAGATCTGAACACACCAGGTTGCGGCAGACGCCGTTGCGGAAGTCGTGGAAGACGCGATTGCGGGCCTGCTGGGCCATCTTGGCGTGGCTGTAGAAACACGAATAGCCGAGTTCGGTAATCTTCTTGGCGAGAAGCTCAACACGGTTGGTCGAGTTGCAGAAGATGATGGATTGGTTGATCTGCAACTTGGAGAAGAGCGTGTTGAGGCAGTGCACCTTTTGTTTCTCCTCGACATAGGCGTAGTATTGTGTGATGCCGCGCAGAGTCAGCTCGTCCATGAGATTGATCTCATAAGGGCTGACCATGTTCTTGTCCGAGAAATCCTTGACCGAGAGCGGGAAGGTGGCGGAGAAGAGCATGACCTGACGGTCCTTGGGATGGAACCGTAAAAGCTGCTCAATGACGGGCGTGAACTCGACAGACAGAAGCTTGTCGGCCTCGTCCATAATGAACATGGGGCATTCGCTTAGATCGGCCACCTGTTTGCCAGCCAAATCAAGGATTCGGCCGGGAGTCCCAACCACAATATGGACGGGGTCCTGCAACCGGACGATATCATCACGAAGCCCAGTCCCACCAGTGGTAACCATGACATTGATGCCAAGATGCTTTCCGAGGGTCTTGCAGACCTGGGATGTTTGCATTGCCAGTTCGCGGGTCGGGACGAGGATGAGACATTGGATCTTGGCGACCTTGGGGTTGATCTTTTCCAGAGCGGGGATGACGAAGGCGGCAGTCTTGCCAGTGCCGTTCTTGGCGCGAGCAAGAATGTCACGACCTGTGAGAGCCACCGGTATGCTCTCTTCTTGGATGGGCGAGGGCTTTTCGAACCCCGCCTCGAAGATGCCCATGAGGAGATCCCGCTTGAGGCCGAAGTCCTCGAAGTCTAAGCCCTTGGTGTTGGTCACATCCTGTGCCAGGCCACGAGGTCAGCAGTCATGAAACGGCGAATATAGAATCACCAGCACCCACCTCTGTCTGTTGCCTTGTGTCCTTAGCGGGAAGTCTGAGGTTCTTTTTCCAGTCGTCCGAGCCCGAGGCCGACCGATCACTATCCGGTCAGTTCAATCCAAGTAACAGTCGGGGAAAGCAACCAACTTCAAGGTGGAGGCCTTGAGCTTTTCAATAAGACTGTCCGTCATTCTGGCCGCTGTAGAGATGTATTTTTGCTCGTATCAACCGCGAAGGAGAAGTCGCCGCGGGGTATGGCGAGTTTGGTGGGAATTTCTTGTTGGAATCGGTGGACGAATTGTCTGATTCGAAGGGGAATGGTCGGGAATGTCGTGCTTTTCGTGGTCCGGTATGCTATGCTCGTCGGATCATAAGCGCGGAGCTCAATGGTCGTGAAGAAGAAGGGGGTGGTGGCGTTTGAACAGTAGAGTGTTGAAGGCGGTCGCTCGGGAGGAAGCTGTTCAGCGACTGTTGATTTAGGCCAGTCGTTCTCTGCAGGAATCAAGTTGTTTCAGTGGTGTGGAAACAGGCATATGAAGTAAGAGCCTTTCTTGATTATGGTATCGTGGAATCTATTGTTCGTGCAGCGATCTGTTTTCGAGTGTCGTCGAAACGGTGGGGAAGGTGAGGCTGCTTAGCTTCTGTTCTTGTCAAAAAGTCCTGGTTGAGGTGAGCAAGATTGAAGTGTCACGTGGAGCTTAGGGTCTCAATGCGCCACATAGCAGAGGTGGCTCAGGTGTGGCTTCCACACTGAACTCTCCCAGTCGGCTGTCATTAGAGTCACGACAGCTGCTGCCGGCCCGGTTCCCACACATGGCGGGAACGGGAACAGGTTGCAGAGCTATATGACGCCAGTGGGTTGAGGAGGTCTGATGCCAGGTATCTTGATCCTGCCGTCACAACCAACGCTTTGCTTCGATCTCGATATATCCGCATTTGAAGACGTTGGCAATTACCGGCACAATGATGCCGGGTCATTCAAGCATGACCGCTCCCGCTTGAAACGATGCTGCTCAAGAACCCACTTCCCACGAGCTGTGGCTTGCTCTCGGCATTCTGCCCCTCGACCTCAGCTCCTTCACCATGTTGGCCGCGAAATCGTCTGGTTACACCGGGCCGTAGATGGCAACATCGATCGTACGCTACCGTACACGACGGAAAACCGAGTCATGTACCGAAATGGCCGTTATCTGCCCACCCTACACCTTACGAGATCTTCGGTCTCACGCGCGACGCACCCTACAGCAAAGCACGGTACTTTGAACTCGCAAAGTTGTATCATCCCGACCGCCAGCACCAAACTTCCCTCGACGGAATCTCGCGCCTGACGAAACTCGAACGATACCGCCTCGTCGTCGCAGCCAACGAGATCCTCAGCAACCCACAGAAAAAGAGAATGTACGACCTGTACGGTTTTGGTTGGGGAGACTGTAACGATTCCCATGCCGGCCATCAAGAGGCATACCGGGCGTGGAGGCAGGATCCCATCATGAACAATGCCACGTGGGAGGATTGGGAGCGTTACTACCAGCAGGGTGGCAGCGGCGAGAAGCAGGAGCAAGTGTTTACATCCAACATTGCGTTCATGGCCATCATCTCGGCTGTCCTAATTGTTGGCACCTGGAGCCAGATGACCAGGGCGGGCACAAACTCGGTCAGCCTGATGGAGATGCGGGACCAGCAGCATGCCGCTATTAGCAAGGAGCTGCGCGAGCTTAGGAACCAGAGGCGCGGCTTGGACAAGGAGACAAGAGTCCAGGAGTTTATCCGGCAGCGTGAGATTGAAAGATGGGCATACGATCCACCTGGACATACTCTGCCAGCTCCCAGCGGCAAGAAAGCAGACTGATCGTGGAGGTCGGATGTCGAGTTTGCGCGATCATTTACGGCAAATTCCATCAATACAGCTGAGCACACCGCGTTCGGCAGTCAGTCACATCCCAATCAACACCGCGCGTCGATGGCTTTGCCTGTCCGCCACGTCATCAACATAGATCAAGCCCACCGCGGGATCGCAACAGCGCTCCTGGCATGATCCAGAGAATCTCAGGGCGAGTCCGTATCCGGACGGAATGAGAGCCAAGCCGCACGGGAGAGGAAGCGTTGAGTGGCCCAATGAGTATCCGGTTGTGAAAGCCTTGCAAAGAAGCTGCAGGACACGAAGAACCTACCGGTGCTTTGATGAGCGGTCCCAATCTCTATGTGTTCGACGGCACATGCGAATTCCTCGCGGAGAATACCGCGAGAGTCTCCCAATGAAGAGCTTGCAGGCGCAGACATAGCAAGAATGTAGAGAGAGAAGATTTACAAGTCCTCCTGTTGCGCACTCAAACCGGCTCAGACCTTGGAAGTTCAGTTGAGGTGCAAGTTTGGGGAAAATTTCGCGCAGCACGGATCCGCAGATGGCGGTGAAGGTGCACGGTGGCTTTTTTGTGTACTCGCACTGTACTTCTATATCTATCTGTATTCGGTAGGTTGGCAACTGGTTTGGGACAGCCCCATATCTTGACAACAAACATCATTCATTCAACGTCGGCTTCAACAATTCTGACTCTGATGTCCGTCCATTGACAGCGGTAGTTGCACCTGTGATGTAAGGGCGAAACCGCCAACAGCAGGAGACTGATAGCGCAATCCTAAGGAGTACAGGTCTCAGCCAAGACATCCAGGCCCAGCTCCTGGAGGCAGAGAAAAGTAGGGAGGAAAAACAGAGAAGAAGGAGGAACGAGCAAGAAGAAGTAGAGGGGCAATGATAATAAAGGGGACGAAGAGGATGAAGAGGGTGAGCTAAACAAACGGTGTAGAAGGGTACGGCATGTTTTAGTAGTGGAAACACAACTCCCTCCAACGTGTACCAGCTAAGTTATCTGGCCTTTCTGGTCTTTTGAGGGCCAGCAACATAAAAACACCTCAGCTTTGCTTATCAACATTACATACCTACCAAGTGCTGCTTTCCAGCGCGGTGAAAAGCATCTCCTCAATTCTCTGAACACGGTGAACAGAGCCCACTGGGGCACAAGATGAACAAGGTACTCTAGCTTGCTCTAATAACAATGCCCAGCTTCAGTCAGCAGTGTCTGATCAGAATGTACCTAGGAACGCCCTAGGCCTGAACTTCATCTTCGTCCGATTCTGTCTCAACAGATGTTGACGCAACGATCTCCAAACCCACCTCAACATGAACATTAAGCACCTGGTTTCACTTCTGTTTGACACACAATACTTCCCCTTCAATATTATTGTACCAAGCTGAGGTAAACACACCGATTTTCCCGACCCTTCTTTCGCCCAACTGCTAACAGCAATAGGGAAGGTACGGACTCTTCTTTTCAAAGTCGCCATCGTCCATCCTTCTTTTTTTCACACCCCTAATCCCTGCTCTTCATCGATAATGGCGGCGAGAAGCCGAGCACAATTTCCAAGCGCTGCCGGCATCCTGGTGCGCAGAAACGTGTGGTCCAACAGTCTGTCCAGCAGGTTGATCTGATTCAGCCATCGCCGTTCAGGAGACTCCCTGCCGAGATCCAGCCAATGATATTCACTGCGGTAGTTGACGAACCGAATTTTCACGTCATCAGAGCCAATTGGGAAGAGGACAGAAACTCGCGAACGTGGTGTCTTTCCTTCTCCCGGGAGAATAAGCGTTCAGATAAGTCGGCCTTTCGAGTTCTCAACAATCTCCGTTTGGGCTGCAAAAACGCCCGAGAAGCCATACGCGTTCTCAGATCAAAATAGAGAGGGAGGGCCACCAAGCTCATCTGCCGGCCAAGCGACTCAACATCCGCGCCGACGGCGCTTACGATCTTGTCGTACTTAACATTCCCAATGTGAAGTCGTTTGGCATATTTTACCTTGATTTCCAGTTCCTCAACCGAGTTTCAGCACCTTCGACGATGCCCGGCTGGCGTCGCACTTCAGCAACGCTGAAAAGATCGGACTCAAGTATAGGAATCAGGATGTGCCGTGTAGCTCGCCCCAGGTCAACTTTCGATGCTGCATAGGAAACCTCCAACGCACTCACAAAGCCCACAGAGATTGGAAGCTCTGTCCCCAGGAAGTTTGCGGGTTGCTGAACTGCTTCCCCAAGCTCCGCGAGTTCTACATCGTCCTGGAGCCGTCTCGCACCAAAGACCAGCAGACGCTAAGCGTCAGTTGGTCAGCCAGGTCAGTTGATTTTCGCGGTAACCTTCCTCGAAGCTTGCGAAAGCGGCCTTGACTGTCCCCGCTTCTAAAGCGTCCCCTTCGAAGATTGAGGCTTGGAACTGCTGCTTGGGGCCACATGACGTTATTGGCTGGAGGTGGTCTTTGAGCATTTGGTGATTGGGAGTTGGTGCACTGCGGACGTGTCCGCCGCTTGAGCGCTGTTCTACGGGTTGTGGGGCCCCAAGTGTTTACCCTGCGGC
Organism: Parathielavia appendiculata; assembly: GCF_033297405.1. Classification (NCBI taxonomy): domain Eukaryota; kingdom Fungi; phylum Ascomycota; class Sordariomycetes; order Sordariales; family Chaetomiaceae; genus Parathielavia; species Parathielavia appendiculata. The sequence continues at coordinate 612,899 of NW_026944229.1, read as the reverse complement.
GCTTCCCTGGTGGCGGCTGGACGACATCATCATTGTTGTCCTGCTTGGCGTCACTTCTCACAACAGGAGAGCACTCCTCCTCACGCCGTATCGCAACGTCGTCGTCAGGTCGTTCGGGTTAAGCGTGAACCAGATTGCCGGGATGCCCCGACGGAGATGATGAGGGACATTATCTTCCGCCACATGCTCAGCCGGCTCTCCCTGGAGATCGGCTGGCGATACCCATAGATCGACAAAAACTCCTGAGCAGCTGCTTTACGCTGTCGTCGGCCGTCGTCCCGGATGCCTCCAGTTCCGCCTTAGCCGCCTCCAGTCTCTCTGGGCCCAACGAGCCCATGATACGCTCCACTTCGGCAAAATTCCGCCTCGTCACACTGAGCATGCTCACCCGACGGATTCTCGATCTGACCCTGATGTTGAAAACGACAAGGCGAAATTGTGGTGCGTCGCGAAGCGGCCACCGTGCTGTAGCAGCACCAGGCTCATGTTTCGCGAAGCCACCATACGCGGTGCCGCGGCCTCTACCGCAACCGCCGCGTCTACATCTCCTGTTCCTCCCTCGATGGGCTCCTCCACTTACCGCGGGCCGCCACGATCCGGGTATCCCTAGCTGCCTCGTTCCCGGCACGTCGAAACCGAAAGAGATAACAGGCCTAGGTGGAAGAGGCCCCTGACGAAAGGGAGCCGTCACCAGCATTACCAGTCGAACAACCGCCAAACGACCTGTCGAAGAAGGAACTCTCACTTGCGAGGAGGCTAAACAATTCCGGAACCGTCAACGACGGCGGCTACGCGAGAGATCAGTAAGGTTCAGGGTCTGCGAGACGAAGTTTCTTCGCCAGGTTGCCTGGAGCTTTGGAGCCAGAGCGCTTTGAAGACGACGTAATTGCACCCATTCTTTGGAGTAGTTGGATGTTTTCTTGACAGCCTCCCTCCGAGGCGGCCTGGAGAGCGTTGCCGTATTCGCCGCCCAGCGCGTTGACGTCCGCTCCCTTGTCCAAGAGCAGTTTGACAATCTCTTGATGGCCTTCATCCGAGGCGGCTTGGAGAGCGTTGCCGTATTCGCCACCCTGCGCGTTGACGTCCGCTCCCTTGTCCAAGAGCAGTTTGACAATTTCTTGATGGCCTCCCTCCGAGGCGGCCTGGAGAGCGTTGCCGCATGCGCCGCCCTGCACGTTGACGTCCGCTCCCTTGTCTAAGAGCAGTTGGACAATTCCTTGATGGCCTTCATCCGAGGCGGCTTGGAGAGCGTTGCCGTGTGCGCCGCCCTGCGCGTTGACGTCCGCTCCCTTGTCCAAGAGCAGTTGGACAATCTCTTGATAGCCTCCCTCCGAGGCGGCCTGAAGAGCGTTGCCGCATGCGCCGCCCTGAGCGTTAACGTCCGCTCCTTTGTCGAAGAGCAGTTGGACAATCCTTTGATGGCCTCTTAATGAGGCCGCCTGGAGAGCATTGCCGTAGAAGCCACCCTGCGCGTTGACGTCCGCTCCCTTGCCGATAAGATTTCGTGCAGCCGCTACGAGTCCAGTGCAGCAAGCATAGTAGAGCCTGGAACCTTGTGGAGGAGGTGGTTCAAAGTACCAATCCATGTCAGGTTGATATAATCGAGCCCATCGTTGGAACGTCGCTTCCTTCTCTAAGAAACTGACTGTCGCTCGAACTATATCTTCCGAAGCCTGAGCCAACGCAGCATGGTCCGCCCACACTTCCGCCGCATATCTTGCCATAGGAAAATCCCGCTTGATTTTTTCGTAGTTACCTTTGAGGTTGATGTCTGTAAGATAAGTCAAGCACGTCCTCGTGATGGGAATGCTGGCAGTCGTAATGTTGAACTGGCTCTCTCTGAGAAGGTACTCCTTGACGGAAAAGTGGGCAAGATGTAACTCATTATCGGTGGTGCGAACGACTGTCATTAAGTTGGGACAGTAGTCTAAAGCGTCAGTCTGGTGAAACAGTCGACGCTTGACGTCAAAACCCCGTGGTTCGGGTTCGACCTGTGTTGCTATTACTTCTTTAGCCTCGGCCAGCTTGAGAGGTCGCTTCGAGTGAACTAGAAAATGCAGAAGCCGTATCGCGTCTCTTTTGAACTCCGCCGGTATGCATTGAATCATACGTCGGTATGTCTCTTCCAGGTTCCGCGGCAAAGATGCGAGAGCTTTCTCGATAGCGGCCTCATGGGGACATCGTGCCAGGCTGTCCAATTGACAGACCGCCCACCTAAACCTAAGCAGAGCGTCAGGAAACCATCCGCATATCGATCGAAGCAATAACATCTCACATCCCGTCGGCCCCGTCGCCAACCTTCCTCTGGATCCCCTTGAGGAGATCCTGGGACAAGCGCTTCTCCCGCAAATCGCGTCGTTGCAGAAGCTGCGCTGCAACGTACGATCGAATATCGGAGTTGATGGACTCCTTGTCGAGTGCTAAGCAGTTTTCCTCGCCTATCAACGAGGGAATGTCGCGCAGGAACTCGGGTTCAGGCCGACTGGTAGTAATCAACTGGACATTGCCCAACTCTGGTCTGGACACCACGTCGTTGATCCACTGGAAAAGTTCACCCCTTGTTGTCGACTCGTCCAAGGCGTCCAAAACAATAGAAGCTTTCTTCTGGACAGCAAGCATCTTGTATACAACATCCTCGAGTTTTTTCGTAGCAGGTTGGTCGCGGCCGTTCTGGTGGGCTTGGAATGAGGCGTCAAGAAGACCTGCAGAAGCCCCACCTTGGTGGTAAAGTTGGAAAGCAACCGACCGTAGCATACCATTTAAGGTCTGCTTTGTCGTATCGCTAAAGTCAAAGAAGAAGCTGAGGATAAGACGGTCGTTTCCCTCCGTAAGTTGATCCAGCATAGTCGCACTAAGAACCGTTTTGCCACATCCCGCGAGCCCGTTCAACCATAAATGTCGACGCGACCCCGAGTGCCACTCCTGGAAGACCGGGTTGTCTAGGAGCCACGCGCCTGTCCCCTCCTGGCGGAGCTTCCTCGCGTGGTTGGCGTTTGTAGACGGATCAGGGGGACAAAGCCAGCGCTTGATCTTATCGGTACGAAGGTCAGACCTGATGGAATCAGTTGCAGCTTTTCGTTGCGACTGCCGTCTGCTGCACGCCATCGATCTGTTGTTGAACTACTCGCAGTCAGGTCGCATTCTACATTCAATATTATTCAGTGTCGCGTGTTTGCTAGTCTAGCCCTCGTGAACGAAACAAGAACTAACCCAACTGAAGCACTTCCAGTGCCCTCTTGGTCTCGTGGACTTCCGCGACCGGCACGTACGCAAGGAGTTCCTTGGCATACGCAGCGGCGGTAGCCGATGCGTAGCGTTGCCATCTATCGTTCTTGTGAGAATCAGCATAGTCGCAGATCCCTCGAATGACAATGCAGGGAAAGTGGTTCATCAGGCCGGCCGCTTCCATCTCCAAGCAGATGCACTCCTCGCCGACGTTGGCAACAATCCGATCGCGCGTAGCGGCGTCTTTGACAAGCGTGTTGCCGGACGCAATGGTTCCGTAGTGGATCCCAGGGTCGGTAGTGTCTCGAGGATCGCGCTGAACCTCGTCAGCCGTGTCACAGCCCCGACAGTCCGGCCCGGGGACGTGATCGCATGAAGCTTTGAAGAGGCGGTCGTTGTCGAGGCCCTGGTGAGCGTAGCCGGGATTCTGCTTGGATCTCTGCCCATCTTCGGGTACTTCTCCAACATCTGTTGCAGAAAACAGGAAACTTTGGAGTCTTTCCGCTCGTGATCGGCCTGGATGCTGGCAAGCGCATTGAGGAGGACCGTCGGAGGCCGTCCGAGGAAGCCTTTACGCTCACGCTTGTCGCCCGACATTGCCTTGACCAAGTCGTACTGGCAGACGCCGCCCGTGGTCCTATCGGGCTGGCTCACGACGATATCGCCGAGCCGGATATCGCGGCCCTCGTCCGGTCGAGCGATGCCGCCGCCAATGCCGACCAAAAGACCAACACGGATGGATGGCAGAGAGGCAAGCAGCTGAGAGGCCGTGGTCGCGGCTGAGGTGGTTCCATAGACGCCAGCGGCCAGAGAGGCGATGACGATGTTGTGCTCTCCCACGCGACCCCAAGTATAAACGTTCGCGTCAGTTTGGTGTCGAGTAAAACCAATTGGAGCTGCATGTTCCTCATCGAGCATCGCTTCTGCAGCGGCCCGCTCGATGGGAAGAGCAGCGATCCAGGCGACCGCATAGGAGTCAGGGTTGTCAAGAGCATTGCGGGACGCCATGGTGCAAAGGAAAGCGCATAAGGCGGGCGGGTGGAATGGTAGAGCTGTGCGGTTTGCCTACGTCGACGAAGAAGCTGGAGTTGGGTCACGAGTTTATCACCCTCGGTCGAGAAGCGCGACCCTGTCACCTGCTATAGAAAGACGAAAGCAAGCTGAAAAGGGCCAGGTCCGGGTCAGGCCTCAATAACAGGATCTGGCCAGTTGCACACATGCACATTGGGGGCATGCAGCACCCTCTGGCTGGCCGGACGACATGATTGGGACTGGTCAATGCCAAGATGCTGCCTCCCACATGGCCCCGCAATGTTGGGACGAGAATGTGAGCTGGGCCGATTGACGACCCGATGCGATGGAGACAAGGGGTTCGGTGTCCAGTAACGCCGATGCAGGTGCTCGACGGGTCCTGTTGGAAAGCTAACAGCCACGAATTCGCCGTACCGTAGTAATTAGGTACCAAAAGATGGGCAACCACTCAATTGATGATGATCCTCGTGTCTGCGTTGTTCCAAGCAGTTGCAGGCCTCTTCCTGATCTTGTGAATCCTGGTGAAGCCATTAGTCACCCCTGAACTGCCCTCCCTGACCACTGCCAAATCCAACACACCTCCTCAGCCGAGTCAGCGCGACGTTTGCGTTGGAGAGGCTGGAACAACCACTTTGAATGCTCTCCACTGCTTCTATCCCTCTTATGCCTCTGCTTCCAGGTCCTCCTTTTCTTCTCTTTCCCTGCGCTCTACGATCCTCCCGCATCCTCTCGCTCACGTCGACTGCTCCCTGAATCTGACAAACTGCTCCTGAGCAAGTGCCTTCATTAGGCTATCTGCCATTTTAGGCCATCTGCCATTATCTCTTGATGCACATCCAGAGACCACAGAAGATGTTGATTCATCAATGGTGGTGTTTTCCATACAGTGGTGATGCATGAGGTGTGATGGCTCTCGTGGGCAGGGCTGAAACCCCTGCACCAGACGTGGGGCAACCCGGTCGGCCAAGTGGGGCACCACCCATCCACCCCCCACAGACCGAGACGACCATCACAATGAGGCTATCACCAACGCATCTATCGCTATATACATACATTTACCCTGGGTGTTGAGGCCGTTCCTCAATCCCAATCACGTGGAAGTAAAACAAATCTGTCAAATACTGCGGAAATCGCGTTTTGGGCGATTCGCAGCGTGGGCTTACGCCCAATCCTCGACGTGATCCACCCTGTCCGGCATCCTCAATGCCCAGGTATCTGCTTCTCAGCCATGCCAAGCATCTTCACTAACTTGTCATGCTTGTCTCGCATCAGCGGCTTCGTCAACTCATCGGCCGGCATCTCCGTGCCCTCGATATGGCGGATGTCTATCTCGCCACGGCCGACTCGGTCGATGATCCACTTGTATTTGATGTCAATGATCCTGGTGCGAGCTGGCTTGTTTGGACTTAGCGTGGCCGAGTACGCATTGAGGCTGTCGGTGAATAGGACGGCCGGCGTTGGCTGCTTTGCACCGCACCCCTCCAGGATCTTCGCCACCCATTTGACTGATAGGGCATCGGGCGTCAGGTTGGTGAAATCAGCCTCCGTGGTGCTCAACGCCACGAAGGTCTGCTTCTTGGTCTTCCAAAGACTGGCCCTCCCGCCACGAAGATGATGTAGGCACTAGTTGAATGTCGCGTTGGTAAGCAGTATGCCAGTGACGCGTCGGCGAACGCCATCAACAGAAGACTGCTCCCAGTGAGCGTCTTGTCGCTCAGCTCAATGCCGTAGCTCTTGGTGCCTTTGACGTAACGGAGCAGGTGCTTCTTCAGCTGGATATGCTCTGCAGAGGGCCCTACGTTTGCCTCCACAAAGCGCGACATCGTATGCAATGTCGGGTTTGGTCCCGATCGAAAGCCAATTTCCTAATCCGGTGCTTTTAATATATTGCTTGACGACGCGACAGTCCGTCGGCGGTATCCACGTTGTCGGAAGCTCAAACTTCGGCGGCCACGGCATAGCAACCGGCTGGTAGTCGAGCATACCCTCCTTCGCGAGCTAAGCCGTAACAAAGCTCTCCTGGAAAATTGAAGATCTTCCTTGCCTTCCTGTTGCGTAGGATGTCAAAGCCAAGGAAGCGTTTGACCTCGCCGAAATCCTTCATATCAAAGCGCTTACGTAGTTCATCCCGAACCTGGTGGATCAGGGCCTTCGTACGGGCTCTATACATTTTCAAGCCATTCAACACACCATGAAGTATCCACGACGTCCTCCCTCCCGGGCGGCTGCTCCTTCGCTCGCTCCAACGGCGCCGGTCACACCCACCTAGAACTCCATCCAGCTCTGATGTTCCGACAATTCTGGACAACAACGGTGTCTTTGAGAGATTCCGCTGAACCATTCCGGAGACATTAGAAACATGCTTGTTGGAGTTGTGCAGCCATTTCCTTCGCGATACGGGACCGCGGCTATCTCCCGTTGAGCGCCAGCAGCAAGGGGTCATGTTCAGACCGACGCTGGCGGAGAGACGGCAACTTCGATTCGGCGTCTTGATTGCGGTTCAAGACGGGAAACAGAAGGCTTGGGAGGAACCGGAGCGCGAAGCTGCTAGGCGGCTCTTTGCGAGAGTTGATAGGGACTTGGGATGATCCCGAGTCCTTGCTTCTGTGAAAGAATTCTTTCTCAGGTTTGGTAAGGAGATCTGACTGTATTGGTTCAGGCATTGTCTAGGACGCGGTTTTAGTCTCCGGGGGATGGATTGGCAGGTGTAGATTGCCGGGCTTTATGGCATTCGAGGATCTCAAGACGGGGAGCGCTAAGAGTCCGGTAGCCAATCTCGCAGCGAGACTCTTGACCCAGATGAATATCCAGAGAAGAGAAAATGAAACATTCTGACTGGGATGGCATGAAAAATCAAGGTTAGTCCACATGTCGCGTGAAGAGGTTCGTCGAGGTCCCTGCTGAATATGACCCACAAATTGCCCGATGTGGATAACGTAAATAAACACCCCATGCAAAATGTGGGGTCATGGCATTGCTGCCTGCACAAACAAACGAGGTCTTCATTCTCAAGTCACGACATTGTCCTCCCCCTTTTGTTACTCTGAAGTCAATAATTGCTCAGGCTGTCAGAATGGACGATGAGCCGGATCTCCCAATTGCACGGCGTACACGGCGGAGTCTAAGTCAGGCCACTCAGTCCGCGCAGCAATGCAAACAATCACTATGCTCACCGCAGGCGCGGCCCACTCAACCCCCCCTGGATGTTAGCACGCCAAAATCCAGAAAGAGGCGACGCGTGAGGTTCTCAGACCTCGGCCCGGAGTCCGTCGGGACAGCAGATGGTCCCTCAGCAACCGGCTTGACACCCTTGATGAATCGGGCCTCGCTCTCAAGCAGCTCCCGGCTATCTCGGCGGCATTCTACCCCAACTCGGTCGAACAGCACCGGCATCCTAAGTTTGGACTCCCAGGCGCCCCCATTTGGTGGCGAAATCCGCGTTCTTCCTCTTCGTCAAGTTCTAGATGCCCGTGCCAAGCGCCGAATTCGACGCAATGGCTTGTCCGAGGAGATGAATAACATTCAACATCAGCGGAAGCGACAGGCTGAGGCTACCAAGGCCGAGATTGAGCGGCTGAAAACGGATCTGGCTGCAAGGGACGATGAAATTGCAAGGATGCACGACGAAACCGTAATTCTGGACACCGAACGTGTCTGGAACCTAGAGCAGGAGGTGGCGACGCTGAGGAGAGAGTTGGCCAGTCGATTGGATGTCCAGCAGGTTACAAGCAGCCCTGCCTACGAGCGGACACGGGCTGCCAGCGATCTCTACTCCGAGGACTTCACGGAGCTAGATCTAGCGGGCGACACACATGACTTCGGCGAAGCAACGAGAGCCGAGTTCCTCTGCAGTACACCGACACGTAGGACGCGCGCTTCAGCCTCATTTCCCACCCCACCAGCCACCAGTCCCGAACCACAACTGCCGCAAACCCTCTACAGACGCCTGCCTACTCCACATTCCAGCATGGGCGTGCAAGTCTCCCTTCCGGATCCTGCGAAGCGTCAGCTGGAGGAGGAACTCGAATTACTGCAGCTCGAGGTTAACGAGCTGACAGCTAACCTGGAGTCTTACGCGGCTTTGACCTCCCGCCTCTCGGACAAACTTGCCACGTTCTCGACTCAAGGACGGTGCGCAGAGCCATCAGCGGAGAAGCCCGATCTCGGAGCACGTCTCACCACCGTACTCCAGACGCTCTCTGATCGTACTGCAGCTCTTGCCGAGTTAGACGCGTCACTCAAAACCCTCGGCTTCACTGGGTCAGATGGTTTCGAGGTTATTAAGTCGCTCCGATCTGGCTTCAGGTCTGCGCGCCTTGAGCTGGAGTACCTGACGCCCGGGGAGATCACCTTGCCCCTAACAGGCGCAGGCGCCGAGGTACTTGGCCTGCTTCTCGCCCAACTGCGAGACCTTGCCAAAAGGACTCGCGACGCAGACGACAGCATCGACGAATACCATTCCATCGAGCTCTCCCTGCGCCAACAACTCAACGCGCGGGTAACGGCAATGGGCGACCTCGCCAACCGCCTTGCCAGCGCCGAGCGCAGATCCCTTGAAAAGGATGCACGCATCGCCGACCTCGAATTCGGCATCGACCGTCTCAAGGACGCAGTCCGTACTTACACCCGCGACATCTCGGAGCTCGAAGCCCTCATCCAGCGCATGGAAACCGACCTCGCGGCGTCCAAGTCGGAACGCGACGCCGCCACTACCGCCCTGGCCGACAAGACAACCGCTCTGGCTGTCATGACATCCGCCATGTCGTCTCTCGAAGGTAGACTCTCTGACGCCTTCGCCCAATCCGACGACCTCAAATTCCAGCTATCGTCCCTAACGACAGCCCACGCTCAAACGCTCGCCTCCCACACAGAGGAAAAAGCATCCCTGACAGAAGCCCATGCTGCCTGCCTCGCCCAGCGGGACGCTCGGCTGGCTAAGCTGAGTGCCGAGGTGGAGCGGGTCGAGGGCTTGTTACGCGAGGCGCAAGAGACGGTGCAGGCGTTGAAGGCCGAGAATGTCCGGCTGGTAGACGCTAACGATGCGTTGAAAGAGGAGAATGCGCGGGGGAGGAGGACGGCTGAGGAGGTGGTCGCTGAGATAAGGGCCGAGTTGGAAAGGGTAGTGAGGATGGGGGAAAGGTTTCTGGGTGCTTCAGGGTCTGGGACTGGCAATGGGGTGGGGCAGGCGGAAGGTGGCAATCTCGGTGGGCCGATCATGTCAGGGGCGGGGGTTAGAGTTGAAATGTCGTTGGTAGGCGGTCTGACGGGGTTTGGGAGAGCGAGCAAGAGGAGAAAGTACGATAGCGGGCTGGGGTTTTTGGATGAGGATGAGGTTGAAGTTGGTTCCTGAGCATTTTGGTTATTTCGAGGTGGTATTTATCACTTGGGTGATTGATACTTGACTGTTTCCATCTAAGACCCTCTTTTACTCTGTTTCTTTGTCCTTCTTTTATCCTTAATTACCCCTTCTTTGCTTCCAGGTGATACTCGAGTTTTGAGCAATATATCTCAACATCGTGATTCTGAGTTCACGGCATTCCCAATTGAAGCACATCAAACCTGGCTGCAATTTGCTGGAGAGGAATCAGGTGGCTGTTGTACACTCCCGCGTCGAGCAACTGGTCGACACGGCATGATCATGGCTTGCTTCGGGGACGAAGGCGAAGTCCAGTCATCCTCAGAAGGTCAGACATGCGCCTGAACATGACCAGAAAGACTTTCATGGGGTTCTTGATCGCCCATACATCATTACGGATTGAAGACCTTCTCCTTGTCTTCCTCAGCCTGAGCCGCGCCTTGGTAGCATGGATGTGGCAGACGAGTTTGCCTCGTCGACCTCCCATTCACTTGATCACAAGTAACAAATAATATCAAACGCCCTACAGCGAGTTCCGTAAGTCTTGATCGCTGGCTCGACTCACCTTACTCTAACCATGTTTATCTTCCACTACTTCTCCGTCTTTCCCGTCATTCACGGCCTTCATAGGTTAACAGGGAGGAAACACCAAGGAGCATGTGCCTCATCTCAAACACGCTTCTCAATCATTGGTTGCTAGGCAGCTTACATTACGCTTACAGAGCGAATTTCAACAGCAATACCATCCGAGATAGTCCCCTCCATGCAAAGCTTCATCCATGGCTGCATCTTCTGCCCGGGCGACCCTGGACCTTAATGACAGGGTATGGCCCGGACCCCATCGACGAGCACCCCTCCTCACCACATCCCAACAAACCAAGCGTCCGGCTCACGGCTCGAGATTGGCTCTTGTATGCCTTCCAACCTGTCCAACACCTTTCTATCGTCCGTTGAATGGGAAACAGTCCGGACATCGACCTCGGAATCCCCTTCAGCAGCTCCAACTGTCGATCGTTGTGTAGATCGATAAAGATGGCTTGTTCTTCGCCGAACAGTCCAAAAAGACCTGTCCCACACGCCTCTGCGGACGTCACATCCAAGTACACGGTATTCATCACAACCGGCCACTCCCGCTGCCTTGCCCTGAACTTTCCATCCTCAGTGTCGGTGGCAGCTGGAGCCACAACATCATCATCTTGAGCAGAAACATCCGCCGTCCCCGGCCGACTGCGGTGCCACCCAAACAGCGGCGCTGAAAACCCAATCTGCACACCACGTTCCCGCCCCGGCCACGCCCCAGACCCGTAGGACAGCTTGGACCGTACCTCCTCCCAGATGTCCCGATACCGCTCAAACACGTCGCAGTCGAGCAGCACCGTGTCGGTGCGCGGGTCGAACCAGACTCCTTGCCCAAGCCACGGCAGGTCGAGCACTTCAGCGGATCGTCGGAGGGACAGAACCGCGGCGCGGGACTCACGGCAGACCTGAGCGATGCGGCAGGGACGGGCGTGGTGTTTTCGGAGCAAGGTCGCGAGTGTCACCATAGGGATGCGGCTATTCATGTTGTCGTTGGTGTTGCGGTCGGGGTGATGGTGTCTGTGGTGGATGAGCGCAAGAACGCTGAATTGGATGATGCGCCGGGGCAGGCAGAGTTCCCAGATCATGAAGCGGATTTCGAGCGGGAGGTGGGGGAAGCTGGTAAAGGAGGGAGTCGTGTCGGCGGTCGGCGGCTTGCTCTCCATGCCTTGGGCCGGTTGGAGGGTAATCGATGTCGACATGCTGGCGGATAGGAGGGTTGGGCTAAGAAGCTGGATAATTCATGTTAGTCTTTTGAGTAGGTATGTAGAAGAACTCCTTGCAAGAGGCGCACTCGAGCCGAGTAAACCGGAGAGGGCTCGAAGGTCAGACCTTGGGTCAGTGTGGTGGGCTCCTCAGTCAAGGAAGTTGCGCCTGCTGGAAGTGGGCCCAAGTGAGGTACTTGATAGGCAACTTTGACCTTGTGGAAGAAAAGGCACAGGGAAAGAAGGTTCCGCTTGATGTACCTTTCTAGGCAAGACAACGGAAATTTCCATCTCAACCGACGACAGCGCGCGAAAATGAGAGTGACAAAAAGAACAGTAGGAGGCAAATGAAAGCGGTAACGCTGATCAAGGTAACCGCGGCTCCCAGGCGCAGATTCGTCAGGTAGAGGTAACCTGAAAACAGTTTACGAGTATACACGTTACGCGCAGCTTCGGAGGCTTTAGCTTCGGTGCGGTATGGTAGGCTTTATGCACCTACCTCGGTAGGTACCTGTAGTTCACGCAGAAGCAATGGAACGACTTCAGTAGTAGAGAGCTCGGTGGTGAGCTCCCGATACGCATGACGCCCCTTGACGAAGACATGTAAAATGACCTGTATGAGGTAGGTGGATATCAGAAGATCGGTAAGGCATTACGAAGCCTTGGGGAGACTCTAGCCGAGTGTGCGAACCAGCCTGCGCATCATCCTGTGGCAACCAAGCTGTCCCGGTCCATGTGGTTATCTACGTCCGGGCTTAGTACTACGCAGATATTGCACGCGTACCTTAGGTAGTTAAGTCACGTCACAAAGTGAAGAGTTGAAGTTATGTAGTCCATACGCACATAGAGCTATTGTCAGAGCGCGGTGAGAACTTGAGTGCATCAAAGACAGATACCAAGCTCGACTGCACGTATAAATGCAGACAGCGAACGTTACAGGTAATTTCTAGGACAAATCGATGTCATGCTGACATGGGGCCTGTGAGTGGCATCCCGTGATGGGGTGTAGACCACTTGTTATCAAGCCACATATGATTAACTTTACGTTTTAGTCTCTTTTTGAGTAAGCTTTGTTATGTTCATGTTGTCCTATCTAAGCCTTTTTTGTTGGCTAGCCCGTGACTTAAAAGGAGCTTGGGAACCCGTCAACCTTATTGATGTTATGTTTTCTGAATTCTGAGCGGAGGGTGCAAGCTTGCTTGCACCGGGGAGTACCCATCTAGCGCCGATGTAGCTTAAATGGGTTCTAATGATTATAGAGAACCTCTGATTACTGATTAGTATAGCTGGCAACGAGAATGACAGAATGGGATTGTGCTTAAAGGAGGAGAGAAGTCGAGGTTGGATTAGTAGGATGTGGGATGGTTGAAAGGAGTATCTTTACGGATCCGTAGTTGTACGGGGTCACCAACCTAATTGTACGGGGTCCGCACAGACCCCCTGAATTCCGCCACACCTGTTTCGGGCTGAGCCTCTGCAACCCCGTCCAACCCTAACCATCATTGAGAAAACCCCTTCATGGGAGCCTCCTTGAGTGTGTGTGTGTGTAAGCAACGGCTTCATCACGGTTGCCCCTTTCACCTATCGTCCCTACCTAGACAGTGAGAATCCATTACCGCTTGTCGGCTACTTCTTTGCAATAGCAGGTACAAAAATTCACCCCTCTCCACCAACACTACCTGACGTGGACGGGGTCGCGGTCCAGGGGACTATAGGAAGACGGGGAAGAGCTCAGGGATAGGGAAGGGGTCGTGGATAGGGACGAGATCGTGAGCAGGGACGAGGCCAGCAGAATAGAGTAGAGGAGACCAAAGGAGGTACAGTTCCTGCGTCTAACGCAGCCATACAGCTCGGGACGCCAGCGCCGGACACCCCCTAGGCTAGTTGGCAATAGGGATGGATGCCTGATTTCCCTGCGATAAGTCTGTTGAACTGAGTGGGTTCCTTGGCACCAAGATTCACGGACTGAGCACTGATGTTCAATGCGAGACTCTCAGTCAGCACAGATCCATCACAATGACACAGTTCCTGACATAGCGTCATATCATGGCACACTGTCTCTATATAAGGGGGTAATTCCCCTGGGAGGATTAGAGAGGACAATTTTCTGTTCCAACAAGAAAGGGACGTTCTGAGGCACCCTAACCCACTATCTTGATCCTTCATTTGTGTGGTCACTCTTGTAACGGTCTCAGGTAGTATATTGCAACTAGCTGATGACGACTCTACGAGTACACTGAACTTGGAGAACAAAAGGGAGAGACGACAGACTCTGGTAGCTCGCAAGCATACTTATCCTCGTAGGCGCGCTGGTCTGAGCGCGTTGCTAGAAGGTTCGGTGTGCTGTGGGGCGAGTGGGAATAGCCTCATCAGGGGTCTTGGTATTTGCCGAGAGTCGCCGAGGCTCGCACCGGGCCCAGCCCGTTACAACTTTGGCATCGTGACTTCAATACAAGCTTCGTTTCATACCTCAATCTGTTCAATACCATTTGGTTGATCTAAGCTTACTTGAGCATGTAACTGTTGGCTGCCCAACAAAGTCCCCAAGGCCACATTCCCCATTATCACCAAATCGCTCAAACCGATCTTTTTGCTCTGGAGTTTGTTTTTTTTTTTCCTTTTTTGCCGAGGCTCAGCCCGAGGTGTGGCGGAACTCAGGGGGTCTGTGCGGACCCCGTACAATTAGGTTGATGACCCCGTACAATTAAAGATACTCGTTGAAACATGCGTGAGTAACGAGCAAATGAGAAGGGGATTATTACATTTCTCATTTTACTAGCAATCAAGTTGACAGCTCTGGCATCACAGAATTTGGGAATTGGTGAAATATTGGGAGAGTTCGAGTCGAGGATCGAGAATGACTTAATTACATACCAACATGAGAGGGAGGTGGAGTTAACCTTCAACACCTTAGTAAGGTACCTATTATTCTCAACCTCTTGAAGTATTAAACAGTTAGATAACAAACTAGTACTTGAAAACCCCTGAGCATAGCTTCAAGTAGTGCTTCAGCAAATGTTATAGCGGCTTAATCCGAGAGTCGCTCCTTCTACCCATGACCCGAGCGACCTAGGCATCGTCACCTTATTGCGAGGAACATCTATAAGCACCTTCTTGGATAGACCCTGCAATAACTGAGCAGTCCATTTGAGTTCGAGGCACTCGTACGCCGCTCGTTTAGGTGAGACAAACAGAATAGTTGATCTATGAAGTAGCAGAACAGGAAGGGTAAGTGGAAGGAAAGAAAGGATAGTAAAAAGAGAAAGAAGTATTATATAGAAGCGAGAACAATAAACTAGTAAATGAGAGGAAGAATATTGGAAAGTGAAGGAGAGAATGTAGCTATGTACTTAATCACCTTAGATACCACAGTATCCGAGGTGAGTTGACAGTATGGAAACTGTATCCCACACTATCAGCAAGGGTTAGTTGCAAATGCAGCAGCCTGACCTCTGGTACCTTAACTTGAGCCAACAATCTGCAAGTTTGCTTGCAGCCACTTCAGCAGGCAACGATTCAACGTTCGGATCGGAAGACTGTTTCAATTTCTACAAGTTCTTCTATCGCATCAATCCCGTCCAACAGCACCTGTTGAACCCATGCAACCAGGCAATTTTCGACAGCAAAAGTCCCCACCGCCGCTAAAATCATTGCCTCGGAGCTGAACGCAAGAACGGACCTGCGAAATCTCTTCATACCAACCTGACGCATCAATCTATACCTTAAGCCTTCCATCCATCATCTTATCTGCGGGCCTACAAACGTAAACGAAGCCAGACGTGACCAGCCTGTAGCAAACACAGCCGCAAATCAATCTGACACATGACAGCGGTCACGCGTCACGACTTACGCGACACATTCTCAACCCATCCTCACCAAGATGGCACCGAGAATCGAGCGGATCAAACTCTACGGCTTTTGCTGGGACACACAAGAGCGGTTGCCGTTCAATCAGCAGTGGGCTTGTGCCTTCCATCAAAGCCATTACACCAACGAAAACAACCCCATGTGGGATTCAATCGACGATCCGAGCAAGCGGCGTGAGGTGAGATATGCAAACAACATATATGTGCTCTTCCGCGCTCTTCTGCATTGCAAGAACTTCTTCGGCCAAGAAAACTTGTGGGCCGCCATCGCTCGCGGATTCAACACCAGCGTGGCAACTGCGAAAACCACCGCTGAGATCCTGAGTGCCGCGCGCAGGGCTCACCGCGGAAAGCCCCAGAGCACGGTATCCGATACAGCACGCGCTGCGGATGATTGGATTGACTTTGTCGACAGCCTTGGTCCGGTTCCTCGTATGCTGTCTGATTCCAACGTCTACAAGGTAGCCAACGCCTTTTTTGATTCTCAAGAGAAGAAGCATGTCAACGCCGGGGGGGTGCCTGTGAACGGCCGACCAGCACGCCAGGCACCGCGAGAACCACGAGAAGAGCCCGGCACACCACACGGTCGGCCCCCCTCGCCGTACGTCAAGACGGAGATGCCAAGAGATTCCGCCAGTACACATCGGCAGCCGTTTTCCTCTCACAAGCGCTCTCCTTCTCCGCTGCATGACCGGAGTCCCAAGATGAGGCGGTTCGATCACGATGCCCGGCAAAAGGCCCGGGCTGAGCCTGAGAGGCATGGCGCACTCGATGAGCTGCCCATGATACAACCTACGCAAAGCCCTCCTCGACGACTGAGTACCTCAAAGCCGGCTCAGCCCGTGCCCCAGCCAAGTGCTCCGGCGAAACGCGAAGAAGCCTCCAACTCCTCCTCACTGCCAGCAAAGCAAATCCCACCTGCGTCTGCACCGAGCGGGCCCTCGAGGAGAGATTCCATTAGCTACTCCACGCTACCAACAAAGCCAGCACAGGCTTTGTCCCGACCCAGTGCCCCGCAGAGCAGAGAGGAGTCACTCAACTCAGCCAAGACCGGCGCCCTGAAAGGCGAGGTAGCAAGTCTGGAGAAGCAGCTGGCCGAGGCGAAGAGCAAGCCAAGCGCTGCTCCTGTTGCCGACATCCCAAGCCAGCTCACCGAGTACATGGGCGAACTCAAGAGCTCGATGGCCAGTGCAACCAACGCCATCGAAGTCATGATGGAGTCCATGCACCACACCGTCGACAACCTGAACTCGTGCAAAGACGAAGTCTCGGGCCTCTCAACCCAACAACAAGAACTCGCGGCTACCGTACTTCAACTCAACAAGGACACCAACATCAAGCTCGACACAATCCTCCAATCAATGCAAACCCTTGCAAGCACCATTGACACTCTCCGCAACGAGGTCTCCCAACTCAAGGACCAGGCCCCTCCCGCAACCGGTACACAAGCGGAAAGCACAAACACCAGCCAGCTCAGAACCCTGTTCCAGGAGCAAAACACACGCATGGAAAATTTCTTCCGCGAGGTCCAAGCCAGCCTGCAGGCCCAGGTAAAACCCTCGCAACCACAACCTCAGACTCTCCGGCAAGCCATGGCCGCCGCTGAGCGGGACCTGGCGCGCCACATGGGCACGATTGAAACGTTCTATCACCGCGGCGGTGTCAGCCGTGCAGTCACCGAGCAAACTGCCGACGTGTTGGCAGCTTTGTCGGAGGGGTTGAGGGCTGCGAAGGCGGGGCAGGAGCAGTAGGGCGCTTTGATTGGTATCTACCCTGTATGCTTCATACAGGGACATAATCATCACAGTATATGAGGATGAGGAGGACGGAGGGCAGACGCATAGGATCACAGATTTGCTACAGAGGGTTAGCTGCTTCAACAAGCATCCCAGGCGTTACTTACCTTACTATTTCCCCTTACGTAAAATCACTAGGGATTCCAGTTTGCAGCCAAAGATGTGATTGTATCCACTGGTACTCTACATACAACAGCAAAGGATAAACTTGTATCTTCCGGGGATCCGACTTTGGGACCGCCCCGGGCCGTCCCCCATCATCGTTTTGGCCCATCCTTAACCTGGGCGCCGTTCCAGTCTGTCAGGTTGACCTCGACAGGCTGGCTCCCGCTCCGGATGAGCACCAAATGCAAGTCCGCCTCTTCGAACTCGTTGACGACTTGGTGCTCTGTCCACGCGGGGATGAAGGCAAAGTCCCCTGGCCCGAGCTCGTGTCGTTGCGGCTCTACCTCGTCCCCCTTCGGCTGCGAAAGTAAGACGCCCTTGCCTGAGACTGTGTAGAGGATGGTTTCTTTTGTCATTTAGGCCGTTGATTCGTACATTTGACTGGGTCCCCATTACAGGGGCGTTGCGGGATCGTTCCGAAGGGATGCGGGAGGGATGGGACACACCTTGTTCGCCGTGGTGGCGTATAGCAGAGGACGACCCAGGTTTCAGAATAAGGACTGCGGCATGAGTTTGCGGGTTCAGGAAGACAGGCATGGGTGATACCCAGGGGTATTGGATAGCAGTTTACCTGATGCGCACATTTTGTCTGTCTTGTCGACAATTGCGTGCCCGCTGACGACCCGGACAACTGGGCTCCCTCCTTCTGCTTCTCTGGCCTGGGGCTCGGGCGGGAGGATGTCGGCCGCCTTCCTCACGAAGACGGAAGCTGGCAAGATCATGGGAAGGATGTCCTGTATCAGCGGCAGTAACGAGGCCATTTTCTTCAGAGTTCCTTGAGGACGCGGGACGTTCATTCGACCAGTCGAATCAGCAGGTACGGGGGTAGCCGAGTTGCCACAGCCTGAGAAGTGTCGTCTACCGTCCAGCCCTGGCTTGTTTGTTAGCATGGCACATAGTAGGGCCTAGTTGGGAATCTAAAAAGGAATGGAGGGAAAGAATCGAGCACGACATAGATGGTAATGAAGGAAAAGTTATAATACTAAGAGAGAAGGAAGGGAAATGAAGGAAGGTGGAAAGACCAGAACGCAGGAAGAAGGAAGGCAAAGAGAAAGAAAGAGGGAAAGGATGAAAGCAAGCAATAGAGTAAGTATTATGCAGCTCGTCTTGTTTGCTTACCGATTCTAAGAAACAAACCGTGGTTGGATCGTTGCTTGCAATGGCCAGTTCTGTATCGCCAGGGGGCTGGGTTGGCAATCATGAACGAAACAGGTAAGTATGACGAATTTCCGAAAATTGTGGTATTGCTGTAGTCAAAACTCCAGGCAGAGCCGCCGTCTTCGGTAAAGGTAGGTGCGCACACTGAATGCGCCCTTCGTTGAGGTAACTCCGACTCACCTGAAACAGTCAGACGAGACAGCGCTGAGCGGTCTGGGCGCCCAACGAACTCCGCAAGTTGCGTTGGGCAGCTGACGGTTGAGATTCGCTAACGGTGAGCTCAAGTTTGAAGCTAATGCTTTATAAACAACAGCCGTAAGGGTCTTGCGATCCTGGACATGACAGGTGCAACACCACCGAACCGGGACCCGTGTGTCGTCTGCCGTCGTCGGCATTGGATCTTACCAGCTTTCCACCGACGTCGGGATATTCCAGAAGGAGCCCATAGTGGGGATGTGGGGCTACAGAGCTGACGAGCCCCACCATAGCTCCAAAATGACATCGTATACCTTAGGTACAGTACCTTAGGCATGGCCCGCGACTCGCCCCCTGAGACTCAAATCACCTTCCCAACACCAACATCAGGTTGCGCATACGATATTGACTCTTTGGAATCTCCAATGATAGACGATAGTCACGACACACAAGCCGAGATGCCTATGGGAACGGGCGCTGAAATCGAGGCTCCACCTGAAGGTGCCTCGAGCTCTCCGAGCCCGAAGTCAAAGGGCAAAGCCAAGGCTGTAGGTGCGTGCTCGAAGTCAGGTCACCCAGCAGTTTCGAGCTGACGCATGGGAATAGACATTGAGCATCGCAAGTTATCCAAAGAGTGTCGTCTACTCTCTCTCCCCGTCGAGCTTATCGCCAGCATCCTGTCCTATCTTACTCCCGCAGACCTCGACTCAGTCTCGGAAACATGCGGGGCTCTGTACCGTCAGGCCACCGACGACCATTTGTGGCAGATACTCGTTCAGAGGAACGTGCCGGGACAACGCGTTACCTCCCCTTATCCTTGCCTCACCTTCCGCGACCTGTTCTGGGCCCACGAACCACGCTGGTTCCTCCCGAGATACAAGATCTGGTTTTCTGACGCTGGCCTTCCCGGACGTTTGATCGTAGCCCGCTACGACCAACGGCGCGGATGCATCGAGGGGTACCAACTGCTTGCGACCAATACAGACACGAGTCACATCCCATGGCAACCCGAGGGCTTTGACTCCGGCATCCGGGTCAGTGCCTTTGCCCCTGAAGTCAGGCTCCACCTCGATAATCCTGTCCTCAGACTGCCGGTAGATCCTCAATATGACGTGGAAGAAAATGACGACCTCGTCGTCATACATCTGGAGCGCCGCCAAGCAAGCGATGGCACCACTAACAACCATGGATTGACCGCCAGCCCCGCGCAAGTTCAGACTTCACGACCCCGTCGGAAAAAGATGTTCCAGACGGAAATTCCCATGCGACGAAGCTCTCGAGGTCACCTACGATGCAGCTTCATCCACGCTCAGTGCCTGAAATCCGATGATAGAGAAGCGCGCACTGCTAACACTGCCACGCGCTTCCCATACGGCCACATCTGGCCGCCACCCTCAATACCAAGCCAGCACTGTGTGATGGGCGCCGGCTTGGAGCGACCCGGGTCTCTGCAAACCCAAGACCGTGCTGTATCGCCGCGCGATGTCTATGAGGGGGCATTTCGAATACGAAAGTGGCTCGAAAGGAGAGAGCTCGAGTATAGTACGTTTCCTCACCCGTTTGCATTCATGTGTCTTCTTCATAAAACCATGAAATTGTCTTACTGCTCATTTCCCACGTTTATATATCCATAAATTGCTATGGCCTTTTTCGCCGTGCCTCAGCTTCGATGCTGTTAGCCCAACTGGCTTAAGCTTCCCAAACCTCCCCTCGTAATCCTGGCGGACATGATTGTTACATATACTGACCATCTCTGCTTCGCAGCTCCTCAATTCCAGTCTGGCACTCTCGCAGCGATCAACCCGCACACTTGGTACCCATTGGTGCCAGCTTATTCTTTTCCTACGATGATGCCGCTTCCGCGCAGCACAAGCGCCGGCGAGGAGATCGCCACGTATGCAACCCTTTATCCGTCTCTGTACACGCCTACGCCAAGCAAGCCATTCCGGGGAATCTTCGTGGGCGACTACGGGCCCCATGGTTGCGAGTTCATCTGGATCGAGCAGCACCAAGACGATCTGGACGATATTGTCAGCCTCGAGGGCGAGTCCGACGAAGATTTTGCTGCCCGCAAGCGCGACGCCACCATCTACCGCGGCAGTCTCGAGGCCGTGAAGCTCACCGGCGATCCTAACGTGCCCCGCGGGGAGATCACGTTCTATGCCCCGGATTTGGGTGAAGACGGATTCGTGCGCGTCGCGCAGGAGCCTCCGTTTCTGGGGGTCAGGGTGGTCCGGAGCAAGGGACACGTTGCGAATGAAGGTTTTGCTATCGGTGAGTGCCCAAGCGAGGCCTGTCAGCTTTATGGTTCTGTATAAAGGGGGCTGCGGCTGACAACCAAGGTGGATCGTCATTAGACGCTTTTATCGACGGGGAACTGCTCCTGATTTCTCCTGACTGTCTGGCTCACCACTGGATTGATATGGGAAGGGTCAGCTATTTCCACCGTGTGGACATCGATCGGTTTCTGGTCCCGGGGTGAGCGCGGAGTGTAGCGGTAAGTGTAGTTTGAAGGTTGAATAGTTCCATTGTGGTTACGGAAGCATGAATCCAGGTGGGCAGCGACAAGGTTACCGGCAGGATGAGTCTAGATGACATTTCAGCAGTCGGGCAGGGAGGCTGTGATTGCGTTGTGTACTTGTACAATACACTACCTTGAGCTCAGCGTATGTATGTAAAGAATGAGTTGCATGGGTACCCCAAAATGATTGCTGTCTGGGTGTTCTTTCCGTGAGATTGCTCAGCCCATTATCTAAACACTGCCATATGGCGCCGGTGCACTTCTGGGGAAATGGGGCTAGGTCTCCCTCTGATTGTATAATACCCTCTCCGCGTTAACATAATCAGGTAAGTAACTTCATTCCAGAAAACATTGGTCCATAAGCTCTTCGACATCAATTCTACTTACTCTTAAGCGATCTATTCACAAGTGAGCATTTTTCTTCGTAACAATAACTTTTAGTGTAGTTAGATACATTTCACATTATATTATTCTTAAGGGAGCACCCGTTAGGTTGTTCTTTTCGAAGATGAAGATTTCTGTCTCATAGAGGAGGACATTCATTGTAACATTATAACTATTGGTAAGAATAAATCACCTGAGCATTCTGACGGTCAAATATATTAGCATAAATGAGTATCTTACGGCAGCAGGCTGGAACTCGCCTTTATTTTCGTAGATGCCGGTGGGGTGGGGCCCTATGGTGAACTGCAGACCTGCGACGGGTACATTACATACAGTAGTTATACTAACTATCCAAAGCTATACGCCATGCTCTAACGACACCATTCGCTTTCCGAAGCCTGCTGATCGATACAAGAAGAGCACACAGACCAAATAGATCGCCGTCAGACAGTTAGACAGCCAGACAGTCGAACAGAGACCTATGCAAGCATAATTACCTTGTCACGCGCTATCCTTCACCCCACACCCCCCCGGCACAGCGTCCTGCCTCTTCATCCCTTCCCGCACCTCCTCCGCCTCCCTGCGGAACCCACACCCATATGTCTCCCCCGTCGACCACGTCAGGCCCTTCCCATCCCCATTATCAGTACATCGTGGACAAATCTTCACCCGATGCCACGCCGTGGCAAGGTTGCCGCGCACGTTGTATATCCCCTTGTGGCTCTCCGGCTGGGTATTATACGCGTCGTCGGTCGCCTTGACGACGAGGGTGGTGCAGTGTTTTTGTTGTTTGGCCCCCGCCCCGCTCCTCCGGTCGTGGCATCCCGCTGGTTCGGCGGCCGATGAGGCTGATTTATCTTGGTCGGAGGGGAAAGACGAAGGGAGAGATAAGACGGGCAGCTTGCCGACGTAGCGCCAGCGCTTCCACGCCCAGGCCTTGTTGCCGAAGCAGGGATAGGTGCCGCCTGATTGGGCGCAGTCGTTCACTAGCTCGGCTTGATCCCAGGTTTTGCCGCCGTCCAGGGACACGTCGACGCGGGCGATGGGGCGGCCGCCGCCTGAGTAAGCGTAGCCGTGCAGGGCGATGGGCTCATCAGCAGGCGTGGTGGCGGGGCAGGAGGCTTCGGGGGAGGAGAGGGAATGCTTTGGGGTGAAGCCTATTCTTTTGGGGATGGCGGCCATATCGGCGATGCGGCTCGTCTGGTCGCTCGGTTGGCGGATGGTCGTCGAATTGCTGTTGCTGCTGCGGCTGCTGCTGCCCATCCATGGGACGCGGCCTCTCAGCACGTCGTCCCCAACCCAGACGTTCGTGATGGCGCTGGTCACGGGCATTTCTTGGATGGCGAGAGCGCGATCCCAGTCCGGGTTCGCGCCCTCGTTAGGACCGAACGATTTGTAGTCGCGGCGTTGCCACTGACTGGTGCTCTCTTCGTCCGAAATGACAATCTTACTGAGCCACTTCACTGAGCGCGCGGCAACGTGTCCGGGCACGACGGCCCGAAGAGGAAAGCCGTGGTCTCGGGGCAGCGTCTCGCCGTTCATGCCAAAGGCCAAAAGCACGTCGCCCCGGGGATCAACGGCCTTGGCGAGCGGAATGGAGGCGCCGTAAGCTTCAAGTCCGGTAAACTGAACGTGGAGATCGTTGGCGTCGACCTCAACATCGCTTGGTTTGTCCGGGCCTCCTTTTCGCGTAGGCAACGTAGGATCGCGCACCTTGAGTCCGGCATCAGCGAGGACATCCGAGAGCCGCACTCCTTCCCATTCGGCATTGCTGATGGCCCCTACACCCCATTGCAATCCATTCGTCTTGCCAGCGTGTCGCGTCATATCGTTCCGCCTGTTCCCGCTACATTGCAGGACTGCAGTGACCTTGTGTATCGGGAACCTCGTCTTGAGGTCTTCCAGGGTGTATTCCTTGATATCGCCGTCCGGCAGCTCAATGGTTAAGCGATGACCGCCTGCTTTCGCCTCGTCCACCACAGGCACCCACATGTGGTGTCGGATGTAGAACAGCTCGTTAGGGGTTAGAAACGTGCGGTCGAGCTCCTCGTGGGGCGGTTCAGCGTTCCGCGGCTTGGCCGTATGTGTAATGAGGCGGGGGTCACGCACAGGGTCGTTCACGAAAGGGTCCTCGATGGTCTCGGCCGGCGGCATTCCATCAGGCCCCAAGTCCGCGACGTCGATGAACCCAATCAGGTATTGCTGCAGGATCTCGCGCACGTGTGGCGCCTTGTGTATGCTAAAAATGTTCCAGTACGGCTCAACACTTGCGCCGGCCGCGCGGAGGATGACATCGCCGCCAGGGTGCGCCGCCACCCAATCTGTGATATTGTAGACTTTGTCCTCGAAGGTAACCCATGGTTCGGGTGAGGAGGCATCGTGTTTGCGAATGTCAGCAAGCCGGTACCTGGGGAGGGAGGGATCACGGTCGTCGGTCGGGGCGCGGGGCGGCGCGGGTTCGAACTTGAGGACGTCCTCGCCAAGTTGAGAGTAGGCCAGAAACGAGGCGACAAGACCGCTGCCAACAAGCAGGCTGACTGGGGCTGCTCGTGCCTGGAAATGCCGCCTTGGTGGTTTTGGCAGCATGGATGTCGATGCCCCCCGTATACCTGTTGTCGAAGCTCGAGGAACGCTTACGTGTAGGCGGCGAGGCAGGGGTCGGCATTGTTGACAAGCTGTCAGCTCTCCGACACTGCGTCGACCGAACTGCCGGAGGATGGTGGCCGCGAAGTGTTTCTGACCTTGTGTAGCCATGGCAACTGCGGACAAGGACGGTGGGCCAGCGCGCAAAGACCGATCCCTCGCGCGAGCCTACTCTCGAGCCGTTAATCTTCCCCTACTTTATGAGGAGCAGCCCCCAGGTTCGCCGCTGTCGTCTCAGCAAGTCAAGATTTGACCGACGAGACGGATAGGTTCGGTGAGAACTGGGAAGCCAACAGACCGGTGTTGCGCAGTATCACGGTGGGACAGAGCTGAGCAACACGGCGTGGCAATCGTTGGTTGAAGACGGAATTCCGTGAGTACGATCCTTCCGAATCTGTCGAACTTCCTACTTCACCGCCCAACTCCGTATCGAGACATGAAAAGGAGTCATGGCGTCGATAAGCAACAGCCACAATCGAAAACTGACCAGGAAGAAACTCTGTACTCGGTTGGCGAGCAAGGGGTGGTTTGGCTGTTGAGTCGAACCGACGGTGGCCGTCCCCGGGAATCGGAGTGGATCTCTTTACGTCAGGTTTCAGGGCAGCTGCAGGCCGGAAACGTTCCCATACGCTGGGACCTGCGCGATTGGCCAGCTGACCGGGCCCGGAACCTGCCCGTGACAGAACCAGTGGGTCCAACATCTCGCCGAGACATGAGCCACCGATGTCCGCCGATTTCCGTTTCCCTCATCCATTCGATGTCTGCCAATTCCTCGGCCCGCGTGCCATGCTATGACGGCAATGCAACGGCTTCGATGGCGAAAAAGCAAAACAAAACAAAGTTAGTTATGATATTCATTTACATCCGTACCAGCTGACCAGTTACCCAGACAGAAGGTGGCGCTCTGACACAAAGCACGTGATCTGGATGGTGGAGAATTGCAAGTCAAAAATCCCCAACGTTCCGCGCATCCCTATGCACCAACCTACAGAAAGCCAACAACACCTATTACCAAAGCGGACAGAAATATCAGAGCAAACCTTCGCCTATTCAACATCAATGATTCCGAGCCATGTCCCAGTCACCACCGTCTCCCCCCGGTCTCGATCCCCAAAACCGGCCACGACCGTAGGCAACACCACGCAACACCCACCGCCTCTTCCACCAAACCCGGGCCACTCCCCCGGAACCTTACACCTCACACCACATGCTGTGCCGAGTTGAGTCTGGTTTAAGCGCCCCGCCGTGTCCCGGCCCCAGACAATCTCACCCCAACGCCATCCCCACCACCGCCACCAGAACCACCCCACGTCTTCTTTTTGATCGCAGGCGCCAACTTCTTCACTACCTCCTGCCTCGGCGGCGCCCCGCGAACAAGCGGCTCGGCATACGACACGGTTGTCGCAGCCTTGGCCCTACTCCACGGTGTCTTTGTGGCTTTGGGCCCACGCGCCTGGTCAGTAGCGGCAACGGCGACGGCAGGAGGCTCATCAGCGCCGCGTTTCCGCTTGGCTGAGGCGGCGCGCGTATTGTAACGGGTTGTGCGCGCTGCTGCTGGGCCGGGGGTTGGCTTGACTGTCTTGGTTCGGGGTTGGGCCTTGGGCTTTGGTTCTTTGGTCGATTTTGGCGGCCTCGCGGGTTTCGCTGTTGCTGATTTTGCAGGTGCCGACTTTGCAGGTGTTGGTTGGCCCTGGCGGACACCAGGCTTCTTGGGAGCGTCCGGAGTGGGTGCTGCTGGGCGGGGGGGAGACGCTGGCGTCGGTGGTTTCCCCTGCGCCAGTCTTGCGGTGGGTGACCTTGATGGGGGAAGGAACATTGGCTTTGGGCCTGTCTGGCGTTAGCAAGTCGATGATCGGGAGGGATGGGAGGAAGGATACCGACCTCTTTGGGGCCGTCTTCTCGGCTTGCGTTGCCGTGCGCCCGGCTTTTGCTGTCCGCCGGCGCTTTGCCCGTCGATCTTAGGAGGCGCGGATGCCAGATTGGAGCGGCGAGTGTATCCCATACCGCCTGAGGTTAGCTCAGGTCCCATACGAAGAGCCACGTTCTCGTCCCAGTGTAACACTGGCCCGTGGGCTAGGGTGCTTACGTATGGACATCACACCAAATCTCAGTCGGGAACTGACTGACCAAGAGCTCTCACAACCCGGGTACTTCATATCAATCCATATCGTCCTCGAGTGTGTCAGGCTTTTCCTCGTTCTCCATCGTGTCTCTTGCAGCCAGCTTTTGGGCCGCCTGCTTTGCATCCCAATACGACTTCCTGCCTCTTACCAGGGCCCCCTTTCAAACCCCTCCAGTACCGCCTCCAGCCGGCACCGTAACATCCGCCCGCCTCACTATCTCCTCCAACTGATCCTGTACGTCGGCAAAGATGTTGATGGCCTGCACCAACTTGACCTCGCCCGCCCCTCCGTCAGCCCTCGTAAATGCCATCCGCCAGAGGCCCTCATCCTTGACCACAGCCTCGAGCATCCTTCGCCTTTCTGCCCCCAACAGGTGAGTGGCTACAGAATGGCTGCCACCGGCAGAAGCAGCAGTGGCAGCGGCGACTTTGAGTGCTTGCCCAATTTCGGCGGCCCGGGGCCACGTCGCAGCCGGCGTGGCAGCCAGCTCGGCCAGCAGGGATGGAGAGATGGTGATGTGCTGGATCCCAGCAAGCTGCATTACCTGTTCCACACTCGTCAAGGATGCAGCGACGACGTGAGTTTTGCTCCCTGGTCTGGAGTTGAGGTAGTGCTGTGCGGCACCACAGAGGGCGAGAGACGGGTTGGCATCGGTGTACCTGTGCAACACGTCAACTACCGAAGACCTTTTATATAAACACCGACCGATTATCAACCCGCTTTTGAGTGGAGGAAGGCTTGACTGCTTCATCCCGTGAACGTGTAAGGCACGCAAAGACAACTGTCACAGTACATACCTTGGATCAAAGTGCACGCGCAACTCATTCACGTAGGGGGCAATGCACCGGCATCCGGCGTCGGCTGCCAGGGCCGTCTGCTCGAGGCTGAAGAGGGCTGTAGCGAGCGTGCTGATGTCCTTCTTCTCGAGCTCACGGCAGGCTTGAATGCCCTCCCAGGTGGAGGGAATCTTGATGCAGATGCGACTGGTAGCGAAATCGGGGGCTAGCTGTTTGAAGTGAGATATGATCCCTGGGAGACTGTTAATGGGGATTTGCGCAGGGAGAGGTGGGATTTTCCTGGTGTCCTACTCTCGGCGTTTGTGACAGTCTTTTGCGCGGAATAGGCGGATTTGGGGTTTGTCTGGACGTGCAGATAACCCGTGGTATGAGGGGCGAGTCGGATCGACAAGCCAACCATCTGTTCACTTGTGAGCAAGTGGCTCAACTAGAGGTAAGGCGCAGCATGGAGGCGGCACGCTCACCATCAATTCGACGGCCAGCTCCTCCAGCGTCGCATCAGTCTGCTTGCCAAACAGCCAGTGCGCGACCTGGATGGACTCGGCGATGAGTTGCCGGTACCTCGGCTTTCCATCGCTGTCAAGTCTGCTCAGTTCGGCAAAGGCGATGGCCTAATCGAGACGCCCATGGCTACCTGGTTAGCTAGGCTGCTCTTCGTACATCTTTCTGGGAAATACCCGCCTGGTTCGACGTGCAGTCGGTGAAAGGACCGAGTTTCGCAGCCGCTGTCTGAGATTAGCGGCTTGTACTGTGAGAGTCCTGCCTCAGCCTGGGTTGACTCGCCTTCGGCATCTAGGGTGTCGCAGTCTACGGCACTCAGCGTCCGCAGCTGATCGAGAAGAGTAGCCATGCCGGGTGTTGCCGTGACTCGAAAGAGAGCAGAGGAGTCGAGGTCCCGGTACGAGAGGGTCACAGCAAGGTACGGAAAGACCCATTCAGTGGGATGCAATTGCCCTCTTGTCGCCGACGAACAGTAGAAACATCAGGTGATGGATGATGTCTTCCTGCAGATGCCGGGCGGAGTTCGGCCGGCCTGTGGGGCATCCGGAATAGTGGGTCGCACGCCCCATGTCCGCTCCGGTGAATTCGCCGGGATTCTCTTCCGAGGACAGAAAGACGGGAAGGCTCAGGGGCTTCGAGCTTGGGCTCGGGGGTTGTGGAACGTATTTTTCAGTAACAAGCGGGCTCGGTAAACCGGCAGCTCAGCTGGTATCCTGGTCTTACATGCCCAAGACTGCATCCAAGCTCGTCGACCGTTGGGTGAGTACCGCATCCAGAATGGGTGCTCCAGGACAAGGGAAGGCGGGCTTCAGCGACAGCTCGAGGGCGCCCCCAACGCTCAGGTAATCAGACCACGGTAAACCGATCTGCGTGGTCAGGCCATGCAGCCGCTCAGGCCGTCCATAAGGGCCATGTCGACTAAGGTAGCCGCTGGCCACTGTAGATGCGGATGCACTGCAATTTGCGCCGGGAAGAACAGCGAAGCGGCCGGTTATGGGTCGGTGCTTGAGCTGCTGAAACCCCGTCCTGATGGATTGTGAAACATGTCGAGAAAACAATGAGTCCGGCGGTGACTGCTGGGTGTCGGATGATGACCTCAATTACTTGTGCAGGGCGAACGCTATTGGCGACATAGACGCCGGTGTTGACGCTAGGATCATCTCCAGGAACACAAAGCGCAGGACACTCCCGGCGCTTGGAGAACGGGCGGTACTAACACTGAGCCATATCCACGTGGTTACCGAGATTTGGCTTATGCCGTGTCACGCGCGTACTGCGGAGTGTCTGGAAGCGTATTTGCGGTTGCACCACCGTTGCCTTCCAGTTGCATCAGCAAAACTGTCAGGCGACCGGATTGGCTAGATTCTAGTTGATCCAGCCGTTCCTCCGTACTAGCGTCAGCCATCACTACTGTTATTTGGTGAATACGTGAACGGTTATTTCCCCCTCGTTAAGAAGGATGTCACCTAGTTACCATACAAAATTATATGCAAGATACATTCTCGACGACTCGACCAAAAAGTGAACATCACTACCACGATCACCAGCGCTCGCGACTACCATCAACGACGACGACGACGACGACGACGACGATGCGGCGTGACCTGGGTCGGGTGACTCACAGATCGGGTAGTTGTCTATTTAATGGTGGTTTTGCGAGCAAGATCTTCAAACTTCAACTTCTTCAACTACCGTACACATCTTCAAACTCTCTGGCTCTCTGCATCTCTCTGGCTCTCTGGTATCTCTTTAATCCTCCTTGCAATGCACCGACTAATTGATTTGCAGATGCTTTTGCATAGTCGGCCAACCTTTGCATCCTCCGCATCAACCGCCCTCTGCAAAAACCGCCGCCCTCTACATCAACGGACCTCTGCATTGCAACTTACCCTAGTAGTTCCAACACTGCAGTTGAGATCAATTGAAGTTCATCTTCCGTGCCTTCCAACTGCATCAGCCCGTGTGTGTTGGTGCGTGAAGCCACCTGTGTTTCTGAGCCAATCAGAAACCCCTGTTGCCTGGGCAGGGGGGAATAAACCGTTGTTGGTGCAATCAATAACCTTAGCTCACAGATAACCGTACCGCTACCGTTCACCACAACCGCTGCCCAACCGTAACTACCCGGCCCCGATGCCCTGCTAATTACGTAAATCACCTCCACGGAGACGGATACTGCATGTCTATTTGTTCCTGGTCTGTTGGTCAGAAAGCGAGTTGCAGGATCGATTTTCGAGGTTTAGGTTTGGTTCTGGGGAAGTGGGCCTTTGCTGGGCAGGAAAGCTTGGCAGCAGCCACATTAGATTCCGAGCCTAGCCACAGTTGTTGTGCCACAGCCGAAATCTGCGCCTCGCGACCTTCGGTTGAAGCTTGAGCCATTCGCTGCTTAAACGTTCAAAACGCCGATTGACGAACAGCGATGGCGATGCCGCCCGGCATCTGAGACGACGATGCGGCCGCCAATTCAAGGCCTTCTAGCCAGGCCAGTTGTTTTCGACAAAATATGCTGGCAATGCACGCAACGAGCTCTCCGCCAGGCCGATCGGTTGCCAAGGGCCACGAGATCTTTCTCAAAGTCGACTCTGCCGCATGCCCCCGCCTTGGGTGTTGCCGCCGCCCTGCCTCGACACCAGTTTAGGGCCGGCTATTTCCTCTCCAATGCCCTCCTCGCCCGCTCCAATGGCACATCCATCGCCTCACCGGGCCCCGACAGCTCGGCTCTAACTGCCGATGCTCGCGGGACCACTTCTGACAGGCCAACCGATAACCTCCCCCTTCCGCACCGCCGACGACAAGCTGCAAGACGTGATGCTGCCGCCAATGCACCCGAGTCATCGACCCCAACCCCATCAACAAATTCAATGGCAACGTCTTTGCCTCCCGACGCCTCCTCCCGCCTAGCCGACACAGCCGCCCGCGCACCAGCCCATTCGCTCCGACGCACCCTCTCCGCCCTCCTCTCTCTCTCCAAACCCCGCCTCACCGTCCTCGTCGTCCTCTCTGCAATGGTCCCCTACGCCCTCTACCCGGTCCCGGCCTTCCTCTCCTCCGGCGCCCTCGCCTCGGCAGCCGAGCACATCCCCTCCCTCTCGCCGCTAACCCTCCTCTTCCTCACGACGGGCACAACCCTCTGCTCGGCCGCCGCCAACGCACTCAACATGCTCTACGAGCCCGACACCGACGCCAGGATGAGCCGCACCCGCACCCGCCCGCTGGTGCGGGGGTTGCTGACCACTCGCGCCGCGGTGCTGTTTGCGCTGGGCTGCGGGGCTGCGGGGATAGCCGCGCTGTACCTCGGCGTCAATCCCACGGTGGCGTTTCTGGGTGCCGCGAATATCGCGCTCTATGCGGGCGCGTATACCCCCCTCAAGCGCGTCTCGGCGGTGAATACGTGGGTCGGGGCTGTCGTGGGCGGGATTCCGCCGCTGATGGGCTGGGCAGCTGCCGCTGGGGAGAGCGCCACGGGAGACGGGACGTGGCGGGAGCTGTTGTTTGCCAGCGACGGGTCGAGCTTGGGAGGGTGGTTGTTCGCCGGGCTGCTGTTTGCGTGGCAATTTCCACACTTTATGCCGCTGTCATGGGGGATTCGGGAGGAGTACAAGGCTGCCGGGTTGAGAATGCTGTGCTGGGTGAATCCCGCCAGGAATGCGAGGGTTGCGTTGCGGTACAGCATTGTGTTTGTCCCGCTGTGTATGGGACTGTGTGCAGCGGGGATTACCGAGTGGAGCTTTGCGGTGACGAGTCTGCCCGTCAATCTGTGGTTGATCCGCCAGGCCATCAGGTTTTGGCGCTACCAGGGACACAAGGGCAGCGCGCGAAGTCTGTTCTGGGCCAGCGTCTGGCATTTGCCTGTCATTATGGTGCTGGCGCTGGCACAGAAAAAGGGGATGTGGACACGTGTGTGGAAGAGCGTGGCCGGTGAGCCGGAAGAGGAGGAATTTGACGAGGACGATGCCGAGTGGGTTGACATCTCCGGCTCCGAGTCCGGAGTTGTGGGGCCGACTGGCACAAGCCGGCGGTGATTCAGTGGGGCCGTTCGGTTCCTCTTTGGTGTAACAATAAGTGGAGCGAACTCGGAGGTTGACATTTGTCACTCTTTTCTTGTATCATGAAAGCACATGGATAGATCTGGGCACCTCTCTTGTTTTCAAAAACACAGTACAGAGGTACAGTCTGACAACAATCCTAGACTTTCTTTGGCGATCCCAGCAGCAGGATGCATCCGCGCAAGCCCCAGTTCAGAAGATCGCGATGCAGCGTAGCAGTCGATAATCCGTCGGATCACCGATCTTGGCATGTATCTCTTCACCCCTGCTGGCCGACCACATCATAAATCCCTTCAATGCTCTTCTCCGCAGTCTGATTCCGGAAAACCCAGCATGTTGGGTGGTCGAAGCAGATCCCGAGTTGGAGACTACCTTATCTGTTACAGATCGCCGTCGCGCCGCAGCCATCGCCCTCGTCGAAAAGCCCAACCTCCTTGTCTCCAACGCACCCATCTCCACTATATGATCAAGCAGTATCACAAAATGGGCCCCGAGGCCAGGCCCGTTCATACTAGTATTACTACACACTACATTTACTCCTAGTCCATTCCATAAATCACAACCTCAATACGGCCCTCCCATGACCCAGCGAGCCGCGCCGCTTATGAACACAGCAACTGGCACCAAGCCCAAACCAACCTCGAATTCCCGTGCCACACACGCCACCGTAGGATTGATGTTGTCTTGAGTCAATGACTCCCCGCAAACCTCTGACCAACAGCCTGACGAAGTTGTGCCTGTGGCCTGGCATCTCAGTCCCACCTCCCATCATGACCCTTGTTCGGGATTTCAAGAACGCCATGGATATGCAAGACTCGAAGAAAAAAATGAGGATGATACAGATCCAGTCCGTTAATCACTGGCGTACTTTCACCTCCCGTCCCATCTATAGCTGATGCATGCATGCTTGAGATAAAGAAGCAGTAGCAACGGGAAACCGTAACAGGAACCCAATAAACAGAAAGAGACTAGAGAGAAAAACGGAACGGTGAATAGCATCCTCTCGCAATGTCTGCGGCGCAAAGGTTGCGCAAAAGCGCCCAGCGGCAGGCCGGCGCTGTTTCAACCCGGCCGCGCCGCCACCCAGCCTAGCCAACCGTCGGCACTGAACCGTAAACTCCAATCCGATTGAGGAAGGAAAGCACACGCCCACAACTCCAGGTCAACAGTCCAACCAAACGCCGTTGCAGTGCCTGCGGATCCCGAACCCCAGAACGTCATACATGACCGTATCAAAACACCAACGCCGGGTGTTACACCCTTTCTCAGCCTAAATGGCTCATGAACGAGCCCATCCAGTAAAACACCCTCCTTTCCACTTCATGGCAAGACATGGCATGATCAAGATGCTCCATCCGATGCCCGCTCAGCCCAGACATAGAAAGGATGATAATGATTAAAAGGAGAGTGAGAGAGTAGAACCAACGGAATGAGTGGAACAAAACAAACGCTATGCAGATAGAAACAAAAGGGAATAAGTGATTACCTCTAGCTGCCATGCCCCCGATTGATAATGGCGTCGATCCCCATGTCCCCGACGCTGGGCAGTCGCGCGCCATGTCCCATGTACGGACTCGTGCCCTGGCTTCCCGACCCAGAAGGCTGTTGATGCCCGGCTCCGGCATACCCGGCCGCGGTCCCCGTGCTCGAGACGCTGTTGCTATACCCGTGCCCCTGGTGGTGTGTCTGCTGATGGTGTTGGTGTCCGTAGCCGCCGTACCCCTGATACCCCACCGCCGGTGCAGCTTGGGCATGGTGGTGTTGGTGTTGATGATGGTGGTGCATGTTTGCGAATGCCGGGTGAGGATGAGAGCCGGCGGACCCAGCTGAGCCGGAGCTGCCGCCTGGCGTGGAGTGCGCACCGGTCGTGGAGCCGCCAGTTTCCGGGGAGCTGTAGGACTGGTCTGCGGCGTCGACGTCGTCCACAGGTGTCAGGCAGCCGAGGGCGCCGTCGGTGTCATCGTAGGCGGCCAGCGGCTGGCCCGATTCGAGGCGTTCACGGCGAGCATGAGCGCGAGCGTGGGACTGGATGTTTTTGAGGCCGTTGGACATGCACTGGAAAAGGGTGGAGCGGTTAGGACAATTTGGGAGGAGACGGGAATGGGGGGATGGGGTAAAGAACACAACACACCTGCAACTCAACAACATTCCACTTTTCGCCGCACCGTGTAGCAAGCGGTTGCCAGATCTCCTTGCGCATGCTCATGTACTCCTTGCATAGCCGCTCAAGCTTGCGGTTGTCAAACTCATTTTGGCCACGGCGTTCCATCAGCCTCTCGTGCCTCTTCCGGCAGGCATTGCCCGTCTTGCCCGGAAACGCTTCCCTTTGGATCTGATTCCAATTCTTTCCCATGGCGCGCAGAGTCAATAGTGTCCGGTCATCCTCCTGGTTCCATGCGCCCGATGATGCGCGGTGTTGTGTCGGCAGAGGCCCGCCTACAGGACCGCCCATCGCGGTGCCTGCTGTTGGCATCTGAAGAGGGGGAACTGCGCTCACGGCATATGCGTCATATCCTGGCATTGGTATGCCACTAGCACCGGTTCCCGAGAGATCGGGGTAAAAACCGGACATTGGCCGGGTGCTCTGATAGTAGGACATGGCGGACACGGTCGGCGCAAGGGACACTGGAATGTGTTGTTGGTATTGTTGCTGACTAGGTGTCCGTGTCAAGTCGGGCATGGTACGGTTGGCAGTCTGTTGAGCCGGTTTCCCTCTCTTCAGAGGGTAGGAGGCCGGCAAGAGAACGGAGTCGGCGGCGGAACGAGGTCGACAAGGCGATTCTAGGTCGGGTTTGGTCGATCACGGCTACCTCGACGACTTGGGCGTATGGTAAGGCTTTGTTTGGGCGCTTCGAGAAGCAAGAGGTTGATGGGGATGCACCGTTTCGTGTCAACTGAAAGGGCTGGCCAGCAGCCAGCAGTGATGAGAAGCGAGAGAGATGAGAGACCAAGGAAATCTAGGAAGCAGAACAAAGAAAAAAGAGGGAAAAGATGGCGAACAGGTCGCGAGGCGGCTGGTCTATGGGTTCGAGGACTGAGAGACTGGGCCGGCCGGAAGAGAAGGAGAGGCGGTCGACTTATTGTATCTCAAAAAGAAACATCAAGATGGGGTCAGTACATGGCCGTCTTAGCAGGCCCGATCTTCGCAGAGCCCACAGGGCCGGCCCGGGCAGCTTGTTAGATCTGAAACGAAGGTGCAGCTCTCTCAAGAGCTGGCTTGATGAAACCAAGCTCGTGTATCTATTTGACCTCGCTCGGCGGCCAGCGGCCTCTTTTACTGGCTGACGGGGTCGCAGATGGCGTTTGTTTGAAGATGGGCGGCTATGGACTCGGCCATCTCTCACTGATGTATCCAGAGGGCGGTTAAACGTTGCTAGACCTCGGGGTCTGGCGCCGGACAAGGGGGTACCGGTAGCAGGGGGCCCGGATCTGATTGCCGGTAATGTACAAAAAGTGATCCAGGGTCCTGGGGGCAATAGCAGTGCCACGCAGAAAGACAGGAATCACAGTTTAACCGTCATGTCAATGCTGAGGATTTGCAACACTGGCCGGTTTTCGCTGGTGGTATGGTGCGGTGCTGTGCCGTTACCTCGCCAGGCCGTTGCGATGCGCACTTGACGCAGGTACCGAGTATCTCAGATGCGCGGCCGAATGCGGCAACGCCTGTGGGGTGTACAGAAGGGGAAGTGTCAAAAAATAGCACCCCTTCCCGGAGAGCCGCTCGGAGAGTTAGCCGCCCAGCCTTGCGCAAAGCCAAAGCCCAGTCTCGCCGCAACTCATTTGCCTTCTCTTCTGTCCGTATGCCACGGTTTCCGCTTAGTTGGGCAGCTGAGCATCAGCAACGCTGGACTGTGCAGCAAAAGGTAAAATGGTAGCCCGTTACGAGGCTGCCCCAAGTAATGGGCGGCCGATCGAAGACACAAGGAATATTGGCGGGCCGGCCGTTGGCAGTGGCCAATCGCGATCTGGCCCGATCTGCGACTGGCCGTCACGCAGTCGAGGCCTGGAGCCACCATCCGGAGGGCCCATGTGAACCCGGCAGAATGGGATCCCAATCAGGGTGAGAGTACGGATTATCGTCGAAAATTCTTCCAACCTTAGACACCCTAGAAGCACGGCAGTAGCGCGCGACAATCCCTCAAGGCGAGCGTCGCGCGAGAAACGGGCGGCTGGAGATTACACAAGGAGTGCGATGTCGCAATGACAAGAGAAAAGAACATGGTTGGGGAAAGATTAAATTCGGCCCGGCAGAACTCCCGTCGCGAGGGAGGGCCCTGGAGGAATAGGGAGTTCATCGCGTGTCGTGCAGCACGCGCTCTGTAGCCGCGGGGCGCATGAAATGAAGCAATTCTTGCGGCGGCAAACGGACGCGGAAGCCGGAAAGCAACGCGCTCGACGATGCCACTCGAGCTCCAACAAACAGGATGACAACGCAAGAAAAGCTGGACAAAATCTTGAAACATGGCTTCAAGTGTTTGTTGGCTTCTCCAACCTTGGTCGGTGGCTGGATTGGTTGCTTTGCCGAAGCCCAAGTCCTCCCCAAGTTGAAATGAGGTGGACGGGGGAAAATAACTGAGGCGCGCGTCAGTTGCCTTTGTCTCGCTTGTGTCTGGGGACGCACCCGCCCATAAAGTGGGGTCGTTTCAAATCAAAATCGCCCATTGGATAATCTGACGAGCTGCACTGGAGATCATGATCGTCCTTCCAAGCCGGGTGGACCAGCACTCGTCCGTGTGAGTAGTGGTTGAATTTTGTTAGTGTTAGTCACGTGAATAGTGCGCTACTGCCGCTTTTGGAATGGTGAAAGTCGCGCCGTTCTTTTCGTTCCTCGTTTGCAGCTTGAACTGCCCTCTCACTGAGCTGACCCTATCCGCAGGGCAAACTTTCAAGGCTGGATTCCTCTTTGCGGCTGGACCCAACTGACGCAGGGAGGTGTACCATCTCATCTTCCAATTGCCCGGGTGTGCATCCCTTTGCCGGAACGATGGCACCTAACGGAGATCCGGCATCGCGCCCGGCGGAGCAGCACAACGGAGAGGCCAAGCCTGCTGTGCATTGTACCGTGACCCATATATTCACGTTCCCGGCATTTCATCTCCTTGTTCAGCTCCCCCGCGGCTCGCTCAGCCGCAGCCTCACATGTTGAGGTATGCCAGGTCTATCGGATGGCAGGCCGGAGCACTTGCGGCCCCAGTCGGCGACCGTTTGTTTCGAAACATTTCAGACCCTGGCTTTGACCCTGTCCGGCCACCTGCCGAATTATCTGCGAGTATGCAGCGATTTTGGGCAACCATGATTAGTATCTGGTAAAACACTGAAACCGTAGGGCTGGGCCTGCCGAGGCTGGGGCTGGGCGGGGGCTGGATTGCGGCATTGTTCCGAACACACCCCCGAACGTTGCCACATTGCCATAAAGACAGTCCTTCCATCGTTGCCCACCGCCATGTGACCTGTGCCGCCTCTTCCTTGAGAGCACATCATCAATTAAGTGTCACCCTTACTATACCGTTGGTTCTATCTCTGCACTTCGGCCCGGCATTACGTCAATCAAAGCTGCCGTTTTCTATCAAGACCTAGCCGACGGCTTAGTGTTAACAGTTGTCTTCACATGGAACAGAAATGAGACCATGGTATCATCGCCTCTGAGTCACGAACTTCGCATACTGCACGTGCTGTAACAGCCGCGTGCGACTCCATTGAAACCTCGAACGGCACATCTGGGTTGGGTCTCATACCGCCTGACTTGTTGGCCCCCCGAAAGGCATTATCTGGCCCGACCTCACCGGGCCCCGGCTGCAAGGCTCCGCCGAGTCCCGGCAACCAACCACCATGACCATACCCGGACAGTTGCAAAAACCGGCAAATTTCGAGTGCGTGCTTGCCGTCACATAACAGACAGACCAAATGACCTATTACCGCCGTGGACTTGGGCGGCTTCCGACGTACAAACGTACGCATTTGGCTATGACACCAACCAGGTAGGACCTGCCCCGGCGTTCAGCGCTCTTAGACCAGCCGGGGGTTACGGCGTGGATCGTCTGGTGGCTTTGATGCAGTCCCGTGGCTTGTGTTCTGCAACTGCATGGAACGTCCAGACCAAAACCTCTTATGATGGTTCATCGGTCGAGCGGCGTCGAGGTCCAATATGTGTCAAGCAACCCTACGCCTCCATAATCCAGAAACCCGGGAACCTTGTCGGGTCGTTGGGCTTGATGCCGCACCGCCGCCGTTAGAAGGTTGCAGGAGGTCGCCCATTGAGACAATCGGCACGTGAGAAGTATTTTGAGGTGCAGCGTATCGGATGAGAGCAGTTCTCTCGCCCTGCACCCACCAGTCGGCTCCGGGACACAAGGAGAGCAGTTGCAACCCCCCTTCTCAATCAAGTTTGGAGTCCGACTTTCCCTCACACCTTGGTGAAGCTTCCACGCGCGCTCGCATCAACATCTGATTGATCCGACCATGGACGTTTTGATAGAACACCGACTTATATCCGTACTGAGCGCCCCATGGGAAAATGGAGGCAGATTCATCCCATATCCCCACTCGAGGTGGGCTTCGAGCAAAGTTGGGAAAATGGCTGCGCCGGAGACCCCCAGTCCAAGCATTCCCAAAGCAAGCCACCAGAGCCATGGAGCACAGACGCCACCAAACGGCCTTGGATGCACAGACGTGTTTCCCCGTCCTGGCGAGAAAGCTTGGCCTCAACTCCCCTCCCTTCATCAACCACTGGCACACGACGAACCGTGACCACCATACCATGATCTCTTTGCCGGCGGCCCTAGAAACGGCCCGATGTCAATGAGCCGGTACAGTCTGACAGACCCAACCTACTACCCGTACCAATGGGCTTAGGGGCGGGGCGAGGGGAAGCATTCAGGCTAAATCGGCAACTGGGTTCGGGGTTGTGGGCCCCTGGGGAAAACCCACCTGGGCACTTGTCGCGCCCTGTCGTCAGCAGACGTTTGTGGTAAGGCGCGCCGGGAGAAGCACATCGATGCAGATGGGATCGGGTCGCTTGGCTGCTTGTCTGCTTAGCTCCTTGGCCCAGATGGATTATCTTTTCTTGGTGCTGCCGATTGACGTCTATGTCACGACTCAACACAGGGCGAGAGCCACTGTGGGCGAAAACGTACGACGAGCCCTTCCGGGGAAGAGGTTCGACTGATTGACTCCTGGAAACACCTCGTTGAAGTCAGAACCCCTCAAAGCCCCAAAAAGTGGCCCGGCAAATGTCACCTATCGGTCCCGCACGGGGGTACGGGCTAGGCCCGAGAGGCGATCAGCAACTTGGCCAGTCCGACCGGCGTGGCCAATGACACTATCCTCATTCATCCGGGGAACAGTGGGACGACAGGAACTCTGCAGCTGGCCTTGCGGCTGGGTTACAGACCTGGGATTGCGAAGCATCCTCGGGGGGCAACTCCTCACCCCTCTGGGGAGAGTTCTCCATCACCCATCACTCGCTTGCTATCCAAGCCCCTGCGTTGCTCTTTTCGTGCTTCACTAGGAATCAATAGAGAGCATGCACTCGGTAATAATATGTGGACCCGGCCGGCCGGTTCTCGGCTTATCAGGCTCGTTACGGGGCAGTTGGATGAAGGGACCGGGGAACGGACATGATCTGGCTCGAGTAGATGGCATGATGGCGCTGTCGATTGGGCGGTATTGATTGCTTCCCGGTTGCGTTGCACCCTCCCGTTCATCCCGTCGCGTGGTTAGGAGGCCGACAGGGGCCAGGGGATGCAGCAAGGGAACTGCTTGTGTCTCCAGCGCCTGCATATATCTTGCAGCTTCCGGGTTCTTTTCGAGGTCTTGTTCCCGCTTGATCTTGGACCTTGCTATCCCACGCACATCCTCTCGTCCCTTCCGTGACACTGCACGCGGGATCGACCTTCATCCGTCCTCAAAGCCACCCGAACACGGACTTAGACGGGACCCGGAAGAACGAGCCACCACAATGGCCGGAGGCGACGCGGGCGCGGCCGGCTTCTACGATGCCGCGCTGCACAAGCGACAGGCCATGATGGGCAAGAGCGGTCCCTCGGCCCTGATCAAGAACTTTCGCGTCTTCCGCGTGGCCGCCTTCGCCTGCATTGGTGGCGTGCTGTACGGCTACAATCAAGGCATGTTCTCGGGCGTCCTTGCCATGCCAGCGTTCAACAGCCGTACGTACTTCCACCTGACGTTACTCTCTGATAGTATGCTAACAGCGTGCTAGACATGGGCGAGTACACGACGGACCAGACCAAGAAGGGGTGGTTGACAGCTATCTTGGAACTCGGCGCCTGGCTTGGCACCCTGCTTTCGGGTTTCCTCGCCGAGGTGCTTTCGAGGAAGTACGGTGTGATTGTGGCCTGCTGCGTGTTCATTCTCGGTGTCATTATCCAGGCCACGGCGATCAATGCTGGACACAATTCCATCTTGGCTGGGCGTTTCATTACGTGGGCTCCCCCCTTTCTCTCACGAAGGACGAGTACCATGAGGCTAACTCAACTGCAGTGGTATGGGTGTTGGCAGCCTCGCCATGATCGTTCCCATCTACAACTCCGAAGTGTCACCCCCTGAAGTGCGTGGAGCACTGGTTGCCACCCAGCAGTTGGCCATTACCTTCGGCATCATGATCAGCTTCTGGATCGACTAGTAAGGGCCCCCTGCTTCTTCCGCTTCAACGCAAAACGCCCAACTCACAAACATCCAGCGGCACCAACTACATCGGCGGCACCGGAGATACCCAGTCTGACGCAGCCTGGCTGGTCCCCATCTGCCTGCAACTCGCGCCGGCACTCATCCTGCTCGTCGGCATGATCTTCATGCCCTTCTCGCCTCGTTGGCTGGTTCACCACGGACGCGACGACGAAGCCCGCAAGGTTCTGTGCAGCCTCCGCGGCCTGCCACCTGACCACGAGCTGGTCGAGATTGAGTTCCTCGAGATCAAGGCCCAGTCACTCTTCGAGAAGCGTACCGTCGCCGAGCTCTTCCCCAACCTGCGCGAACCGACCGCCTGGAACATCTTCAAACTCCAATTCGTCTCCATCGGAAAGCTCTTCCAAACAAAGGCCATGTTCAAGCGGGTTATCGTTGCGTCTGTGACCATGTTCTTTCAGCAGGTAAGACCGGCTTCCCCTCTTTGGCAAACCACACCCGAAATCCCCACTTTGCACTTCCTTCTCCCACCTCGCCTTCCCGGATAGCTGCCAATAGCGGCAAATACTGACCCTTTGTCTCTAGTGGACCGGTATCAACGCCGTGCTGTACTACGCCCCCTTCATTTTCCAACAGCTGGGCATGAACGAGAACACCAAGTCTCTCCTCGCGACCGGCGTCGTGGGCATCGTCATGTTCCTCGCGACCATCCCCGCGGTCCTCTGGATCGACCGCGTCGGCCGCAAGCCCGTCCTCACTATCGGTGCGCTCGGCATGGCCACTTGCCACATCATCATAGCTGTCATCGTGGCCAAGAACATCAACAACTGGCACGAGCACGTTGCGGCGGGCTGGGCAGCCGTGTGCATGGTCTGGCTGTTCGTCATCCACTTCGGCTACTCGTGGGGCCCCTGCGCGTGGATCATCGTGGCCGAGATTTGGCCGCTCAGCACGCGGCCCTACGGCGTGGCGCTGGGCGCGTCGAGCAACTGGATGAACAACTTCATTGTTGGGCAGGTCACGCCCGACATGCTGGACGGCATCACATACGGCACCTACATTCTCTTTGGTTTGCTGACGTACATGGGTGCCGCTTTCATCTGGTTCTTTGTGCCCGAGACCAAGCGGCTGACGCTCGAGGAGATGGTACGTCCACAAACTTGCGTGGCACCTGAAGCAAACTGAATGAAACTAACCATATTCGAAAACAGGATGTCCTCTTTGGCTCCGAAGGCACCGCCCAGGCGGACTTTGAGCGCATGGCGGAGATTAATACCGAGATCGGCCTCACCCAGCTCCTGAACGGCGGCGATGGCGTCATTGGGGGCGTCATTGGTGGCACATCCGGGTCTGATGCTGAGAAGTCCAAGCTTGGCGAGCACACGGAGAAGGTTTAAAGGATGGCCAGGAATACCCAGGATGGTCTGTTCGTTGATGAGGTAATCCCTTGTGTAAAGCTCGCTTGGGATACCATTGTTTGCGGATTGGATACTATGTCGAGGACTGGTAGAAAGAAAGCTAAGAAAGAATACCCGGCTAGGGATTTGCAACACTGTCAATTCGAGCTTGGGTTGACTCACAGGCTAGGAAATACTCAAAGGAAAGATGTCCGAGACCCTCACCGGAACACTTGCGACCGCCCTGACCGCTAGCGGTACCACCGCGCTTGTTCAATGGTTTCCGTCATGCGGCTTGAACAGGTAGATACAGCATCTCCATACACCAAGTAACCGCTGAGACATTCGAAACAGCTCAATCGGGTGCCTCATAACGTCCCCATTAGCGCTATTGATACGATCCTCAAAAAGAAAACCAACTATACACACAAAACAAACAAGCCTATCCTGGCTGTATCCCAAACAGGACACTGAACGAACAACCCCATCCGTAACCTCAATGAACCAGACCATGATGTGCTAAACAAAGTAAAGGCAACCAGCAATAGTCGATCTAGTGTCTGCCCAACACCAAACTCCAACCACACCCCTCAGGGAATTGAGGGAGCGACAGTGGTATGCATAACGCCATTTCTACCCGCAACCCCATCCCTTGCAGACAACGCCGTCAACTTTCACCTCCACGCCATACTAGGTCGTGACCTCAACACACCGCCACCAGCAGCAGCAGCACCATTTGCCGCTCCGTCCCCGTTCGGTCCCGCACTCGGCAACGCACCAGCAGCACCAATGGTAATCCTCCTAGCCTTACCACCAACAACGTCTCCAAGCCCAGCGGCACCACCGGAGTTATTCCTCACCGACGACGGACTACCGCCCCTCTCCCTCTCCAACCTAAAACTCCCCCCCATATTCATCCTCCTCGCCTGACCAAGCGTCAAGCTCTTCCCTGTCGTGCCGCCGAGAAAAGAAACCCCATCCTGATGATACCCTCCCGACGAAGATGAACCGGACGGCGGCGAGTACGTAATAGGAATCGGCCTAGGCGGTGAACGCCTCGCGCGCTCGTTACTACCTCGACGATGGCGCGAGATGCCGTTCGTAGAGCTAGCGGCGTGGTGGTGGATTGGGCCCGAGTAGCTAGCCGAGGCACGACGGTGGCCCCCATGATTGCCGGCGATGCCCGAGTTGGAACCAATTGACGAGATGCGCCTGGCGCTTGATGAGGCTGCGCCAGACGCGAGGGACAGGCGTTCGCGGCGCTTGGCTGAGTGGAGGGCGGAGCGGATCTTGAGGGGGTCGAGTTCCGAGTCGGAGCCTGAGCCGTAGGACAGGCGGGGGAGACGGGACGACGGGGAGGTGCGGCGTGGGGGTTCGTTTTCGTTGCTGTTTTCGTTGCCGTTCTCGTTGAGGGTTGAGAGAAGAAGGCTTGTTGGTTTGGGGCTTCCGTTGGTTGCTGCTGGCGGTGAGAGCGAGTTAGTAGCTCGGCTTACCGGCACGTTGCGCAGCGGCGATGACCGATCCTCGGTGTCTGATGATCCGGTCAGGTTGACTGAAAGTGTTGGTGGAACGGGCGAGCCGTTAGCTGCGCCGTTACTCTGCTGAGACGCCCGTGTCTTGGATAAGAAGCCGGCTTGAAACCGGTTCGGCTTGCCGAGGGACAGCGATGATACGTCAGGGAGGGTTACAGTCGGGCTGGATTTTTGCGGAGAATCCATGTGGTTCAGGTACGAGGGCACCGGAGGCCGGGCGGGAAGTGCCTTCTCGGAAGAGGGATCCTCTGGGGATGAGAACTTTTGTGGCGTCTTTTCGAAGTCGGCTAGAGTACCCTGTTCGCTTTCATCGTCACGCCAGCGTACGCTGTGCTTTTTCTTGACTGGAGTGAATGACACCCCTTTCCGTACCGTGCCGAGTTTGCGACGGCGCGGCGATGCCTTAATGGGGGAGGCGTTCGCCTGTTGTTGAGCTGCCAAGAAGACGGGAGCTGTGATGGGCTTGGGGTGGACGCTGAGAGACTTCTTCCGCTTCGGAGTTCCCCGCTTGGTTGGCGGGAACAGCTCGACGGGCATCATGGAGCCGTCGGGCTTGACGACATGG
This sequence comes from Parathielavia appendiculata, assembly GCF_033297405.1. NCBI lineage: Eukaryota > Fungi > Ascomycota > Sordariomycetes > Sordariales > Chaetomiaceae > Parathielavia > Parathielavia appendiculata. Next base: position 569,176 of record NW_026944229.1, on the reverse strand, counting down.
GATGCCGCAGAGTAGCCGGTCTCAAGAAGCCGGCTGACCATGGTCTTGGCGTGTGTGACGGCCTCTTCCTCGCTCATATTGAGGGTCTCAGACATCGACGAGAGGATGTCAAACTGGGCAGTTAGAAGCACCTGTAGAACAGCCGCATCACCGGCCTTGTCCTGTTCCAGCACCTCTCTGTACGCGTCACGCATGAACCTTGCCTTCAGCATCTCGGCTTCCCTGGCTAGCGTGTCCCGCTCGGAGCCATCAACAATGCCATCGCCAATCGGCAGTTGAGAAATGCTGTGGTTGAGAGCTGTATCCAACCCGCGTTCCCAGTTCGACCGCTCTAGCCTCTGGTGGATGTGCTGCCTGCTGCTCTCCAGCTCCATCAGGATCCCGTGGGCCGTCTTGCGCATGGCCGTCAAGTTTGCTGGCATGGACTCCTCGTCCCCTCGCCCATCGCAAACAGCGTCGAAGGCGGCAATCCAAGCAGAGAGCAAGCCGATTCGACGTTCAATTGCCTTTAGCTTCTTCATATTGTTGACCTTCTCAGTCCGCTCTGCAGCGGCATGCTCGTACGCGGCGCGCAACCGCAAGATTCCCTCGCGGACCACGGCATCCCGCTTGTCCATCTGCTTCCGGAACTTGGCAAAGAAGGTTTTCTCGGCGTCCTTCTGCTGCGCCTTGAGCTCGTTGATCAGAGCCATCTGCTCGTCAATTTTGACCAAGAAGTCCTTGACGTGTCGATTGACGTTAAAGACGTTACGGGTAACCTTGGTCTGGATGTTCTTGGCCCTGTTCGCATAACGCAGCGTGTTTTGCGTCTCATCAAAATGCTCGCTTGACGGGCTGACGCACACGATCATGACCGTCTTGCAGTTCCCGCCTAACGAGAATTTGAGCAGGCGGGTGAGCTTGCTGTTGCGGTACGGCACGTGGTTCTTCTTGCGTGGATCGCACAGGGCGTTGATGCAGCTCCCCAAGGCCAGGAGCGACTTGTTGATATTTGCGCCTTCCAACAGTCGCTCGCCTCGATTCTTGGTGGCACTAGCGCGTTCACTGCCAGCGAGATCAATGATACTTAGAGTTGCCATGGTGTGCGGCTCGTTAATGTCGGCATTCCGGTCCTTCTGGGCAACGTTGATCTGTAGTACGGCGTGAGACCGTGATGAGACGGCGTTGGCTGCCGTCGGGGAAACAGTCCGATACTCGTTGCCCTGCACGATCATGTCCATGACCTCCTGCACGTCTTTCGGGTGGTGGGTGGTTAGGCCGGCGACCGAGACAGCCTGGTTCGAGTCTTCCCGCAGCATGAGGCCCTGCTTGCTACCGCCGGGGACCAGCAAATCGCGGATAGTCTCGTTGTAGATTTCCAAGTACGACAGAGAGACCTCGGTGACCTTCTCACCGCTTCTCTCATTGATCTTTTCGAAGAGTTCCTGCATGGTGAGGAAGATGATACCGGGCTGCTGCGGGGTGCCGGTAATTGTGTGTGTCTTGCCGCATCCTGTGGCGCCGTATGCGAATACCGTGGCATTGTACCCGTCGAGGATGCTATCCAGCAGGCCCTTGGTCGTCCCTTCGTAGACATCGCTCTGCGAGGCGGTCTGGTCGAAGATACGGTCGAACGCAAAGACCTGGTCTTTGACTTTCTTGCCGGCCGAGGGTACGACAGATCGAGTGAACTTTTGGACCGGGCTGTCTTCCGGGGGGTCGAATACTCTGCGACGAGTCAGATCCCAGCGCAAAATAGCAACCTGTCATGGGCGGGCACATACAGACACCTATCGTCGACCACCTTAATGACCGATCGGATTCCGCGCTGGTTCAGCTTGGGGGTGGGTGCGGCGGCCAGCGATCCATCGCCGAGGAAGAGTGTGGTATCGTCAGTCTTGACTCTGCTGGCTTTGTCAGTTCACCCCTGCGTGGCCCACCATGTCGAATTGCGGCTTACAGTTGAGCCGCCTCTCGTATGGTAAACGGCCGCACACGGACTGTTTGAACAGGCGCTGTCAGCAAACCGGCTGGCGTGGTCACAGTCGAAGGGGCGGGTATCGTACCTGCGACTGTGATGGAAGAAGCATTTGGGTCCATGTTTGGCCTTTGGGTGCCAGCCGCCCTTTGGAAGCGGGCAACTGCTCGAGTCAGTGATGCAAAACAAAGGGAAACAGAGCGATGACTATCTCCGCCGTGCCGGTCAACAATTGGATACTGAAGAAAATGGAGTAGAGAAATGCCTAGGGCGACGGAATAACTGAAATGAATGAAGTTGGTATCGCGCTTTCAAAGGGAACAGCACCCGTGGAATCGAAGAAAGGAGGAAATGACGTTGTTCCTCAAGATGGTCCTCCTGCCTGCAATTTCTCGTCTGGGATTGGCGTGTTGACTATTTTGGCCAGGTCCCGTTTCCGTAGCGACCAAAAAGCGGGTGTGAGCTGTTCCTGAAACAGGGGCATTGGGGCAGATCCCTGCAAGTGCCTGCAGCGGCCCGATGTGGCTCGAGTGGGGCAACCTGGAAATTCAGCTGCACATTGATTCCCCCGTCTTGTTGTTGCTTCCAGGCTCGCTGGCCAGACATCGGCCTTCAAAATCTGGAGAACCCAACGTTCATTTTCAGCCGGGGTTGACATAGGCACATGGCATCGAAAAATTCTGAGATGTCTGAATAAGGTGGGGACGAATCTTGGGTTGTTAAACTTCAGTTTTAGCTGGTACCTCTCAGCGCAACATGCCATCGACCGCAACCAGAGCCGTAAGTTAGTCCTTTCTTTGGCTTTGACTCTCGGCCCCCAACACTTGATGAAGCGGCTGCCTACAGTCGATATCTTCAACACACACCCTCCTGGGAAACGAGCAGCCCAAACCCGTCCAATGTCACGCGCGAGATCAACTCCGCGTTCGGCGAGTCCAGAAAAATCTCGAGATGAGCCACAAGCGTGGCCATGGCACCGGTCGCCGATATGCTGACATTCCAGTTGCGGCCAATGTCGTCCTCGACGTTCTGGCCGGGCTGGCTGGTGTACACCAAGTCCGGGGGGCTTCCACCGCCGGAGCCGTCGAGAACGCTGAACTGGGACGACACTCTGGCCGTGGCTCCTTCGGCCATCGCCACCAACACGAATGCATCGGTCCTTGTCTTCAAGACGGCCTGCTTGCAGGTGCCGGGGAATGAGACGGCCACGGAGACGTCGCAGCTCAAAGTTTTGTTGGAAACGGAGAGGTCATGGCCGGCAATGATGTCGAACACGTCGAAGGAAGCCTTGCCGCTCTTGTTGCCTTCCCCGCCGATTAGGGTGCTGAAGGTTCCCGACGGGCAGCCGTCGCCAGTCGCGGTCATGGACGTGATTTGCGGTTCGGACTGGCGCTCGTGAAGGGTGAGCGGGTTGGCCAAAACGAGGGGCAGGAACGAAAGGAGGGTGAGCTGCATGTTGATTTTGCGTCTTTGGAGTTGTACTTTGAATGACAGTACTGACTTTCAGTTGTTTCTCGATGCCGGACAGGTTGAGTCGATGGTGAAGAAGGCCCTTTATAGGCGTGTGGGGGCCGACACCCACAACTGATGGACATGGCTGCCTGCTGTTTTATTGGTGTTTGGTCTACCTTGGTCCCCTGAGCCTCAAGGCTAGATCCCTCTACCAAACTTATGCCATACATGGTAATCAATAGACATAGGTTGTTCTACTTCCTCGCCATGCTCCCTCGTCACCTTACTGACTGATGTAGCACTTCCTCGCATCCGGCTCCGAGCCAAGACCCCCAAGACCGAGCAGACCAAACGGATTGTCATGGCCACTCATGAATTGAGAAACTTGCTAGGCCGTATCCCGTTGTATGATCAAACCGGTGCTTGACGGTCGAGCCGTTGCCTTGCACTTGAGCACGGAAAAAGACTTGCGTACACTTTGGGCCGTTGGTTGCACCGCCGCGTCACTAGCTCAGGGATTCATGGACAGGTTTGCTCTCGCCGAGGTGGACTGGAGGCGCAGGCTGACAAAGCTTCGAGGGTAGCCTGGAAGATGTCCAACTCGTTTGAGCCACAAACTCTCTCCCCGAGTTTTCATCCCATCTCAACATCAGGGCTCGTCACTGCCTTGCCGCCCTACCATCCGAACCTACCTTCTCACCTAGTGCTAGATATAGAAGTTCCCCCATTCTGATTTCCACCGCACCCGCCTCCAGTCCAACGCAATGGTATGCTGGGGACGCTTAGCGGGTTGCCTTAACTTACCGCCACGTGGTGGCGTAAGTTCAAGTCCTCAAGTCCAACTCGGAGCAAAACCCGTGGGGTTTTCGTAGCTGCCCACCCCTCAGTTGCGTGGCAACTTGGGTTGGACGGTGAACTTAACTTCTTGCATTTTCTTCTCTTCCTCGTTGTTTCTTTTCTTTCGCGCCAATGTCGACCACCTTAACCACGTCGCACTTCCCGTCCTCAATGTGACGTATCAAGCAGCTAATCATGACCGTTCTCCCAAGTCTCTGCCACTCAAGATCACGTAGTCGAGTCATCTTCTTCCCATTAATCATCAAACATTTAGTTACCAACTAAGGTATTTTCCTAAAGCGAAGAGTAAGTAAGCCCATAAACACCACATCCTACCTCGAGTCTGCCAACATACCCTCAAATACTTACTCCAACAAAGCCCTCTTGCCCACCCCACCAACGACATCAGCATCATTCAAAAAACTGGTCCCGTTCCTCCCACTAACCTTGTCCCCCCCAACAAAGAAACTCTCAGGAGGACCCAGATAACTAGGCCTAACACCGCCCAGATTAACCACCACCTTCTGCACAACGATCCCGGGCATCAGCGCCCAGATCCGCAGCTTATACGCCCCCTCAGCGGGCACCGCAAAGCTACTGGTCGTGTAATTCCCCGTGCGCCCCCACACACCATCGGCCACGGCACCGTCCCAGCCCGCAGGCATGTTCCCGCCGACGGTAGCGCCGACAGGGCGGACATTCTTCACCGAGGTCGGACTTCCACCCGCAGGGTACAGCGAGATGGCGTACTCGAGCGGGGTGTACTCGCCGAGGTAGTTGAGCGCGGGGGAGAGGTAGAGCGTGACGTTGGCGGCGGTCGTGTTGGTGAAGAGGTAGAGGTCGTATTCGAGGGCGGGCGCGGTGTCGACGGTGAGCTTCTCCGTGTTGAGCGGGATGAGGCCGACGCCGGAGCCGGTGCGGCCGTAGTGGGCGAAGGTGTGGTAGGTGACCATTTTGTTGTCGGCGGTCGATTGCGCCGGCTTGATGAGCGAGCTGTAGTGCTCGCCTGCGAAAGCGACGTAGCCGTCGGATTCGACGAAGCCCTTCTTGAAGCTGGACGGCGCCGAGCGGGCGCGGACGGGGACAAGGACATGCGGCTCTGAGAAGCCATAGCGGTCCATGCCTTCGCAAGGGGTGGTGATGTTGATCTTGACTGTGTCGGAGAAGCCATTCGGGACCGACTTCCAGTCGATCGAGATAAGGACGCGCTGGTCGGGGAGGTTGGGGCCGACAGTTCCGGTGGACTGGGAGAGCTTGACCCACGGCTGGAAGGGGGAGGCATTCCAGGTGCAGTCCTTTGTGCCGCGCGAGAAGATGTCAAAGTAACGGGTGGCTGGACCATAGGGATCGATGGGCGGGACCGAGAGGTCGTTGGCGCTGTTAGGGTGCCACCTGTCATCGCCCTTGACGGTAGCATTGGAGCCCTCGACACCGATGCCAATTTCGCCAGCAACGGCGGCGAAATCCGTCTGGACGTACTGCACAGGCGGGAGGGCGTTGCGCATCGGCTGCTGCCAGTAGCCGTCGTAGCCGAGATGTGTTTCTGGGTGAGGTCTGTCAGCGGGGTGTCACAGAGGGGACGAACATGACACGCGACTTACGGTCCATCATGTGCTTCCACTTGCCATCCAGCAGGGCATCCCAGTAACGGGTCAGGTTGGCATCAGCCGACGACTGAGCAAGCACCTCCTGAATCACCTTGTTGGCGGTATTACGCCGCTGGCCAGCATAAAACATGTTCCTGGCGCCGCCAATCTGAATCTTCTGCACAATCTCGCCAGCCATGGCGGGGTGCAGCACCGTCTCAAAGAAGGCGGCCTTGGTCTCAGCAGGCAGCTTGTCGTAGATGCCCTGGGCTTTGGCAACCAGCTCCGCCCACTGCTGCAGGACGGCATCAGCCTCGTTGTAGTTGATGACCGAGTAGACGTGCGGCTCGATCAGCTCGTACTTGCGGCGCGCCGCGTACATGCCGTATTTCATCATGACATCAGCGATGTCCTTGGCCTGCTCGGGCCCAAACTCTCGCTCGGCCCAAGCCTGCGCCCACTCGAAGGTGCTGTCAACATGCCATCGCTTGGCGTCGTAAGCCATGTCGAAGAAGTGGCTGATGGGGATCTCGAGCGACTTCATGTCGCCTACGTTGACAACCCAGATCCTGTCGGTGCCGCGCGCGTACGCCATATGCATCTGCTCGGCCGTCTTGGTGAGCTGGATGGTGTTGATCCACTTGTAATTCCGTGGGCCGCCCACGTAGTCGAAGTGGTAGTATACACCCGCGCCGCCGTGGCGCTGCGTCTCGTTCAGCAGCGGCAATCGACGGACGTTGCCCCAGTTGTCATCGGCCCACAGCAGCGTCACATCGTCGGGCACCTGCAGCCCGGCGAAGAGATAGCTCATAACCTCCTTGTACAGGCACCACGTCTGGGGGACGGTGGTGATGTCGGTCGCGTTGAGACCCTCAGCCATGATCTGGCGCTGGTTCTTGACGAGAATCTGCAGCATCTCTACGATGTGATCCACGCCGAGACCCTCAATAGCCGTATCGCCAGTCCCACGCATACCCACCGTCCACAAGCTGTTGCGGGCGTACGGCTTGGCGCGCTGGACACCGTAGCGGAAGTAGTCGTCAATGGTCTTGTTGTTGAGGTTGTACGCCCAGGGGCCCTCGTAGAAATGGCCAAACTCGTTCTGGGCGCGCATCAGGGGTTCCGTGTGAGAGGTGCCCACGACGATCTCGTAGGCATCCGCAAGAGGCTGGTTGCCCGGGTCGTCGACCATGAACATGCTCGCCCAGAGGGTAGGCCACAGGTAGTTGGCGCGAAGACGCAGGAGCACCTCAAAGATGAGGCTGTAGAAGGCGGGACCGTAGCCGGCGCCGTAAGGTGTGTCCTGCCAGCGGGTGCTGTGAGAGTTAGCTACATGTAGATCACGAGACGGCATGGACGGCAGCCACTTACGCAACCCAGTTGGTCAACGCCGGCTGCTCGTCGTTCAGGAAAAACCCGCGATACTTGACCGAGGGCGGGCCCTGGACCTTCTTCTTCTCCGTCACGTAGAGATTCTTGCTCTTCTTGGGCGGGCTGTCGGCCCAGAAATACCACGGGCTGACACCAATCTGCTCGCTGATGTCGTAGATGCCGTAGATGGTGCCACGGGGATCGCTTCCGGCGATCACCAGTGCCTTGGAGCAGCCCGGCACCGGGTTCTTGACCACCTGGCTGGTGAAAGATTCCCACTTGCCCTTGATGGCCGAGACATCAATCGACTTGGACGAGATGAGCTTGTCAATGACCGTCGAGCGCCCGATGGTGCCAGCAATGATCACAACATTTCCCGGCGAAGGATTTGCATAAGCCGGGCCGGTGAAGTTGGCGGTTCCTGTGGTGGAGTACTGCAACAGAAGTTAGTCAAATCTGGGGAGGAGACCTGTCAGAGACTCACGTGGGTGTTGTTCATGTTGTTGACCGGCTTATACGTGTAAGCCGCAGGAGCGGCCGCCTTCTCGCCATTGCTAAGCGTGTAGTTTGTGCCCGTGACGCGCCCAAAGTCGATGACGAGATCGCCGGCAGCGCGGATAACGCCCCAGTAGTCGTTGCTCGAGACAAGAATCTGGCCCTTGCCCACAGAGCCGCCCGCGAGCTGCAGCTCAGCCCCATGGCTGCTGGTAGAGATGATGCGCTCCTGGCCGAGCGCGGCAGCCACCGAGATGAAGGCGAGCCAGAGGGCTCCCTTCACACCCACAGTAAGCATCTTGAGAGTGATGCGCAACCTGAGCTGCGAACAATCCAACCACAACGCGACGGCACCTCACAATCGCCGGTCCGAGGGGCTGAACGAGTGGATGGGCCTGCTGAACAAGAGATGTGTACCGGGGGCCGCACGTCACGTAGGATCATATATCCAGCTGTCCGGGTATGCAAGGTACCCTGCTCCTCGCGGAGGAGGGCTGCCATGAGCCCATATGTGGCCACAGGGGTTGAGTATTGGTGGGAAAATAGAATGCTATGAGGTGACGGCGTCATCGGTACCATCTCGTATGGGGTCCTGCGGAGGGTGCCTCACCATATCACCTCCAGTCCGCAGTAACTGAGTTGGAGGCGACTCAACGGCCTCGAAAACGGCCAACACTTGGAGAGGCGAACTCCAAGACGGGTGATAGCCGGGCTGGCGGGTAAATGGCTTGAGCGGAGCCAAGTCATAACGTCCTGCTCCTTGGCTTGCCGTTGACTGCCGGAAGCCAGGAGCTTGGTCAGCGGAAGCGAAAGCGACCGAAGCCCTTGTCGCTGGACCGGTTCATCATATCCAGTTGATCAAGGGTGTTGACCTTTGGGAGAATGGGAAGCCAAGGTTTACCCCAGCATCCCCACACTTTTCCCCACGCTGGGGAAGGCATCGGTGAGAGAATGCCCACGCACTGTCTAGTTATTTCCTGATGACCAGCCACTGCCTTTTGCTGACAGCTTGCCTCTTCGTGTGGGGAACTCAGGGTGTGGTTTCCTTTCATCGACACCGATCGAGACGCGGGAACGATATTAGATGGGAATGCAACAGCGACGTTGCAAATCGGGAAAAAGGTGACGACAAAGACAACAATCTGGAAGCGAGAGACAACGATGGTAATGCGGGGACAGCGAAGAATGGTAGAATGGAAGGGTGATGTTGGAGTTTAGCCGCGAGGAAGATCCACACCTTGACTGCCATGGAAGGCTATTTTAACCTCCCGCAAATGGAAACAGACTCCAAGGACCAGGGTAAAGCGTGGGTCGACTAACGAAGGGCAGCTTCCTCGGGTCTTCGGAACGTTTATCTGCCCTTGGCCCCTTGGGACTCTTCTGGTTGCGACCCCTCGTCCGCGTCGGTGACTTGGATGCTTTTCGAGGGCACGCTGGACTCGTCGGGGGAAGGGACTGGCGCTGTAAGCCGTGCCATTTTGGATTCGAGCAGCTGTAACTGGCGGCCGGATACCTAGTGTAAATCAGGACGCAATCTCGCCTGGGAACCCGGGCCTGTGTTGTCGGCTCCGAGTCCCCGACAGTTGTTAAGTCGATGCGTGAAACCGTTGGTGGCCGGGACCAGCTGTCTGATAGCAACGCAATCTCCGTGTTCGAAAGACGGCGAGCCCGTGGGTCATTACCAGTCGCAAGTTACCCAATCCCTCCTATAACCGCTCAGGCGCGAGTCCCCCAGACGGCAGCTGGCGACAGAACACATACACTGGGTCCAATCTCTCGATCCAAACGTACCTCACCGTTGGGCCGCCACGGCAATCTGCAGAGGTGCCATGTTATGTAACTCGCGCATGAATGCCAGGCGGGGACCGTCCCAAATGCATGCATTTTCCTGTTCCAGTATACAGGACAGAGCACATACCTAGATGATCCGAACCGCCGGTGTCCCTGTCTTGTACAAACTCAATAATTACAGCGCAGCCTCGTAAGTGAAGTCATGGTTGCGTATCTAGGCACCCCGCAGACGGATCAAGTGTGCCAACGAAGCCCATCATCGGCCGAATTCCGTAAGCATCCGCCATCCCAACCACCACTCTAAATCCCTTCTCACGCAGAAGCGCCCTCCACCCACCGATACCGCGGTAACATGGCCATCCTCTCCTCCGGACTGACCTCGGTGTCGGCATAAACCATGCGCGACCCCTTCTTCTTCTTTTCTCCCGCAGTGGCGGCGGCCTCTTCCGGCCCATTCTTGGGACCCCCAGCAGCCGGCTTGATGCCCGCCTCAGCCATCCTTATCAGCTGGTCGATATCATCGCCGCCGGCCCCCTGTCTCGACTCGTTCGCCACAAGCTCGTCCACTGTCGAAGGAGCACCGCCAGGGTAAGCCGGCGCGCCGTTGTAAAGATAAGGCGGAGCTGCTCCCTGAGCAGCGCCGCTGGGCGGTCTGGCGGGTATTGAGAAAGGAGCTGTCGTGCCAGGAGGCGGGGAGGGGCCTGGCGGGAAGGTGGCGGCTGTCGGCGGGTAGGTCGGTGGCGCGGGGTACGTCGGGGCGCCTGGGACGCCGGGGGTGGCGTATAGGTAGGCTGGTTGCGGCGGAGGGAAGGGGGCGGTCTATGTGTCGAGAAATTAGCGGGACATGTTGAAGGCATTGGAAAGCAGTACCGGGGAATACAAACGCCTTGCGCTGGGCTCTGTCCATCGGTTGGAGCGGCTGAGGGGGGAACACCATTCGCTCCTCCTGCCTTCTGAGCTGCGAGCTTTGCGCGATGTTCGGCTAACCGCTTCTTGAGCTCCTCTGCTGTCTCGTGCTTGATCTTCTTGGCCGGTCCTTGACTGCCAGCTTGCCCTCGCGGCGGGTTGCCTGTAGCAGCTTGCCTCTCGGCCTGCGCCGTGTAGAAGTTCTGGATGATGCGCTGGTTGTGCTGCTGTACGATGTCGTCTGGCACACCCTCCATACCGAAGATCTCGATGTCAAGGCCTTGCCGGTTGGGAAGCGCATTCTCAACGCTGGTGAGGTTCTCTTTGTGGACTTGGTTCATGTGCACGGAGAGACCTGCAAGTACCCCAATCATTAGAATCGCTCGTCTTCCCCGAGCAACAGGATGAAGGTGGATCGGTACCTCCAGCGGTGTTGAGTCGCTTGCCACATCGGTCGCACTTGAAATGTTTTGCCTTCTGGTGGGATATGAGGAGTTTGAGGTCCTCAAAGTCTCGCTCGCCTACAGGTGGTCAGTCGGAATCAGATGGTGGGAGATGTAGGCGCACAAACAGTAGTAGCACCAAGGGCGCGAGAGCAGCTCCTCGATATCGGGATGACCGCGTTTCTTTTTGCCCATTTTGACTCTCGGGGATGCTAAACGGAACTAGGCGACTGGTCAATCTCCTGTGATGCTGTGTCGACAAAAATTGTGGTCGGGAGCGAGAAATCAGACGACGAGGGCTGAGCTAGGAGTTTGGTCGACGCGATGATCGATCGGTGTTGCGACGCTGCAGTCCGAAATGTTCAGCCTACCGCTCCCACCGGAAAGCCACAAGGAGCTAAGCCTGTTACGAAGTGGGGCCGTGGCTCTCTCGGATAAATGCATGAATTGTATGTAGAAGGTATCAGATATTGCATCGTATTGTACATCATCGAGTTGACGACTTCACAACATGAATGTCACAACCGTTTCAAAGTCCTGGTTTACTTTTGCCATGCTTTGTTGATTAGCTTGTCAACGAATCAGCCGGGGAAACAGCAACCGAAGGCTGCATATACGGCCGTCAATACTGCATATCATTCATGCTGGTCGTTTCCCAACCATCAGTCCAGGGCAAGGCTCACGGTAACTCAATCTAATTCAATCTGAAAAGCTTCAATTGAACTGGCTGATAAAGCAGCGCCGAGCACTCGCCATAGAGATACCTGTAACTGTATTTAGTTAGATCCAAGGTACTGTACCTAACGTTTCCTTTACCCTACTGGCACTAGCGAAACGCCAGAGCCAGCCTTGTCACCCCATCGGGATACCTTGCGTACCCATTGCAAGGCCTCGGCACACAGGCCGGTTCACTCAGGAAAGAAACTCCACCAAAACGCTTGTAAGGCTTTCAGTTCCACACAATCAAAACCTGCCACCAATTGTTAAGGTAGGTTTAAGGTAGTATCTCTCTCTCTGGTGTCCCGACGTGAGGTTCCGGACCCGCGCATCTAGTGGGCGCCGGGTTAGGTATGCTCTATATCTATGAAAAGTTATCAGTTTCTACACCCAAGTTCCACGCGCAAAATAACCAAACGGAAATCTTAGCTTCACGACGGTTGAACGGTTCTACCTGCCGGTTCCACCCAGTGTCGTCTTGAATGAAGCGCACGCTGCAGGACGGAGAATCGCGAAACCCCACTACTCGATCGAATTGCGGCACATAATGGCAACCCCGGGCTGGACATAGGCGAGCAACTGCAGGTTTCAGGCGACAAAGAGAATGGGCCGGCCATGGGCATGGGCCGCCTCCGAAGGGAAGCGTATAGCGATGTGTTCCAAAGCGTGATAGTCTTCGCTTTGCAAGCATGGGGCTACGTGTTCTGGGGTGCTCGACAGGCAATGGTTGGGAATGCAGCAGAGCGGGAGCTGCAGCATGCCAGGACCGCCAAAATACGGACAGAGCCAAGAGGTTAAAAGCATTGGGAAGTATCAAGGTACGGATACGAAGACCACCTTGGAGACCAGCGTGATGAATTTGCTACTCACGTACTTTGTCTAGTACCGTTACAAGGCGAAATCAGTCCCAGGCCCCTCGCCACAGCCCTCATGTCTTCTCCCAGAATGACCATGGCCAGTCAGGAATACTGCCCCGCATCAACGCCTCAGCGTCAACAAAGCCGGCCGGTAAGGCCACTGCCCATAGTCACCCCCCGAGTTGGGCGCCCGCCCCTGATACAGCAGCTGCAGATTGCACGGGTCCACCGTCATGGTCTGGTCGGGGTTCACGCGTATCAGCTCGCCGTGGCTGACATCGTTGGTCCAGGTGACACCAGTGTTTGCCTTGCCGGCGAACGGGCTGCTCTCGGTGACAGCTCCGGTCAGGGGCGTCCACTGGCCGTCCAGCCTGTCGGCCGTGAAGGCGCGGAAGTAGCGCCCGTTGCTGCCAATGGCCTCGACCATCATCAGATACTTGTTCAGGCCCTGCAGCTTATAGACCTGGACGGCTTCGAACAGATTGTTGGTGCTGTCGCTCATGATAACGGTCGAGGAGCTGCCGAAGCTGCCGGGAAATCGGTCGATGGGCATGCTAGCCCGGTAGATCTTGCCGTTGTCTCCGGCGAAGAAGAGATACATGGTCGTGTCGTCACCGATGAGGGTCTGGTCGATGGGACCGGTGCTTGAGCCTGAGATGCTTCCCGAGAAGAGGGTCTGCGTCGCGCCCCAGCCATTCGCGTTGGTGGGATCGCTAGATGTCTTGTACGAGAAGGCGGTCGGGCCCCACTGGTATGCGAGTACCCAGATATTCTTAGGTCGGAAGAAGAACAGGGTGGGCGCAACCGTGGCCGAGTTCATCTTGTTCTGGCTAGCTGTCGCCATGTTGGTCCAGTTGCTGAACAGGCCAAAGTTCATGGAGCCCCAGGTCGTTCCAGTGTCGTGGGTAGTCGCGTAGACCAGATGCTGGCCGTTGTACGGGACGACGGTGAAGTCTTTCAGCGACACCCATCCAGACCTTGGAGTTGCCAGCGGGCCCGTCGATGCCCAGCGAAAGGTGGAAGGCAGGGGGCACGTCGACTGAGCAGCGGCAGCCGTTGCCCACACCAGCAGCGCGACGCCGGTCGACAGGAGGTTGATGTCCGTGCTGAGGAGTCTCATGATGCTCGTGTTTCCAGACGAGGATTGGTGGAGGGTTGTGGCAGACTTGTGAGATGTTGGGGAGGCAGTCGAGGCTTAACTAAAAGGGAGCTCTCCTCCCAAAACTTTATACATGTCTGTCCTGTTGTCGACGCCTGCTACCCTTGTACAAGTTCCGGCTGGAACGAGCAACTTTGATCTTCACCAACATCGGTAGCATGTTTATTCCACCAATATTGACCCGAGGTGTATTGCATTGGACATTACCCGGTAGCGAACTACCGAGCAAGGGAATCCAAACTCTTGGTATTGCGGGCAGCCCTGGGGTAATATGCAACCTTAATATATTGTGTGACGAATGCTACTGGAGCGCTTCACCTCAGCTTCGTGCCCCGTAGATCGACTTTTCAAGCGTGCCAGTCGCGGCGCACGGCGTCAGGTCCGGATAGACACGGCGAGGATCGCCGAAGTGCGAACTTAAGGGTCAGCAGGTCTCGGGGAGTCTGCTGCAACCGTATAAACATCGCATGAGCCTGAAAAGAGCAATTTTGGCGGACCATTGCTCTCCGCGGTCAGTGCACAACTACTTCACGAACCTTGCCGGCGAGCTTCTGGTTGGAGCCAGCGGGTCTGTATTATTTTAGTTTTAGTACGAACCAAGGAGAAATTGAGCCCGATGCCCCCCAGTGCCACCAACTTCTGGTCAACAACTTCCCACTCACCGGTTGAAGTTGAAGAAATCGCTGCAGCCAAGACAAAAGGGAACAACGAAATCACACCTTCCATACATGTAGCAGTTCTGCTTGCTCCAGTGCACCCAGAAATCGTCCAGTTCCCTGTTAACCCTTGTTGGTAATTCATGGATTGCCACCATTAAGCCTTCTTACATTCACAAGGGCGGTTTTACAGTACCATATCATTCCCATTATCGGCGTGTACTCGGTCCGTCTCGCGGTTCAACATGCCTGTCACACATTGCAATAGCCTAACTGATCTCACCGATAAATTCGCACCTCCAGAGATTAGGCCAGGCCGACCCCTACGTGCTGTCTACAAGAATTGGGCACGAGGGATGCATTCTGGCCAGAACTGGCTCATGTCAGTGCTCCGAACTCTACCTACACAGCGTCATACAGCCCGAAGCCTGCCTTGGTCAATACCTCTGACCTTAGTACTCTAAGGTTGTGTTTGACTATCCGGCCACGCATGCTGTGCTGCTGGAAGGGTGCCTATTTCCTCGTATTCTCTTCCATCCACCGGAGATATTAGTGACTGTGATTGCTGGTATAGCCATGGGCCTCAACTCGGACAACAAGTCAATTTCACATACGCGGATGGCCGGTTGTGCTTCTATTGCCTGGCCGTGTTCTCTTCCATCCATTGTGACTACAGTAGAGAGACCAAGGTCTCGCTTGCTAGGGGAGTATTATTCATACAGACATGATCATAACCCAATATCAGACTAATTACTCCGTGTTCCCAGAGCAACCCACTCCCGGGGCTGCAATATCGAAAGCATAGACGTCAATGGCAAAGTACTGCAGCGTGTCGCTGTCAATGACTGACTTCTCCGGCTCCGTCCGGGCCAGCTCTACGACGCCCTCGTAGTCCTCGGCGAAATGGTCGACGACACCCTCGCTGATGCGCGGCACGTGCAACACCCGGTGCAGCAGGTCGGTCGCCCAGAAGGTGTTGAGCGGCGACGCGCTCACCGTGTAGCCCAGCCCGCACACCGAGTCGAGCCAGCGCCGCTTGACGAACGAGGCGCCGCAGATGACCGTCTCCTGGGTCGCGTTGGCGCCGCGCCAGTGTCCGGCCCAGTCTTATTTTTGGATGAAAGTTAGCTGTCAGTTCACCTAAGACTATGACCTCGACTAGAACGTGGTACGTACTGTCCTGTGTAGCGCAGTTCTTGTCCGGGTCGTCGCACCGGAACGTCATGTCCCTGCGGTCGGCGGCAGCGACGCGGCTGAACCAGCCCAGCGGCATGGCCGTCGAGCTGTTGGTGCCAAAGTACTTTTGGAAGAAGGGCGACTCGTTGCCCCAGCGGAGAATGTGGTCGCGAGCATGCTCGGCAAGCTCGACGGTTTCATCGAGGGCGCGCTCGAGCTGGCGGCGCAGGGTGATGTTGCAGGAGGAGTGGATTGGGTACTCTGTGACTGCCCCGGCTCTGAAGTCCCAGGCGGCTGCAGTTGAGGATGCTGTGCTGCCGGTGGCGGTTGGGGCAGCCCACACGCCTGCCTGGAGGAGGCTGAGAACGGAGAGGAGTTGAAGACGCATGACGGTTCAAGGCAAACGATCGGTTGCTGAGAGGGCAGGTTGGATGCAGTGTAACCTCAATCTGGAGGCTCCCTTGTGGGAGACAACTCTGGGATTTATACCATCAAGCCGTCGCCGAGCGTGGGGGCCATGCTTGATGTTCTCCTGGCCAAGCTGTGGATAGCACCGCTCTGAAGACTCTGGTTTTCTCCTGGCAAGCGGCGAATCGTTGCCCTCACGTTTGTCTCCAGGCTCGGCCAACAAAGCCCAACAAGGATTCTTCTGCCATGTCGTCTGGTAGAAATCGGTAAGGCTTCACTTGGCATTCCAGGATGAAGCTCCATCAAATCCGGCAACGGCATTTTATGCAGCTCAGTAAGGTCATCTCTATCGGCCGCAAAGACTCCCTTATCGACGAACTTGCGAGAGTAGGGGCTGGAAGCTAGGTCAGCGGGTGTAACCCGACTTGACTGCATAACTTCCAGATTGGCTCATTGATTGAGGTAATGATAGGGAGAATGGTCAGAAGCTTCCTTGGAAATGAGAGAAAACCGAGAAGCTGGGTGAGAACCTTGATGGCCTTACGTTACCACGCACTGGTGAACCCCTCTTCCTTCCTGCAGAAGGGCAGCCGTTAAGGTACCGCCAAGATCCCAAGAAAGGACAACTTACATCTCGAGAGAGAAAACATCCAGTGATGTACCGGCAGCGCGCAGCGACCCCCACGGTGACGGTAGCATGTCGTGGGAGGTTGGTATCGGCCGCGGACCAGCCTGCGGTAGCGAGATCGGAAAGGCTTCGTGCAACATCAACCCGCTTCACTGACCGTCATCGCCATCGCCATTGGATTACAAGAAGGATATTCTCAGTCTTCGGCTCGGTCCCAGCCCTTTCTCTTCACCTACAACGCCCCCTCCCGCCTCAGCCAACTTTCCACCGAGGACTTCACGTCCTCGTACGGCAGCCCGATAAGTCCGTTTGCACTCTCTTCCTCACTAAGCGCATTCCCAGCTCCATCCGCCGAGGTATGCACCCTCAAGAAGTCGACAAAGGCGGCCGGACCATCTTCTGCAACAAGCTTCAACTCCCCGGCCAGTTCCAAATCCGACCACCTAACGCGCGTGACGGCAAGCTTTGATTTCGTCAACTCCTCGACCATCGCGATCAGCTCATTCTGCGATATATTGAATGATGCCATGGCAAGGTACCTGTTGGCCGTCGCCTCGGGGTGCTTCAAAATGCCCACCACCGCGCGGCTGACTTGAGCGAGGTTGCTGGCTTGAAACTTCTCGTCGCCCGAATCGACGACGGTGGCCGTCTTGTCCTTGAGGTTGATGATGCCCAGGCCGGAGTCGTCGAGGCCCTGTTACTCTCCATGTTAACCAGGGCACTCTTTGTGTGCAAGTGTGAATCCGTGCGACGACATTACCCAGTCGAGAAACAAGCCGGTCGACAGCCCCGTCCACGTGAAACCATCTACCTCCTGTGCCTTCTCCTCCAGGTAATTCACCACGGCGATCTTGTCCCCCAGTATCTTGCGAAGCGAGTGAGAAAGGGGGCGCAATTTGCGCGTGTTGATCCCAAACTCGGACGGAATGAACCGCTTGATGCCCGCCTCCGCGGCGGCGTCGATGGCAATCTTCTGGTCGACGACTGCGGCGGCAACACCCACAACAGACACGACGGCGTCCTGGTTTCGGAAGGCGGCCTTGAGCGCGTCGAACGAGGTGTAATCCACCTTCTTGATGGGGACGCTGTCGGGAAACGTTGGGGTCGAGCTGGTGGATGCCTCTCGCGTGATGCCCGTGACGGTGAAGCCTGCCGAGAGGAGCTCGTGAACTATAGAGGAGCCAAGGTTGCGTGAGCCCTGAGAAACCAATCGGGGTTAGCAAGTAATTGAGAGGGAATGATGTGGATGGGTTGGGTGGTTAGCCCTACTCCCAACACAGCGACGGTTTTGATGGGGACCATTGTGACTTTAATTACCACCTTGGTTTTACAAAGTTTTCTGTCAATATACTGTAGCCTTGTTGGACGAGAGTATGCTTGACGGTGGTGTAAGGACTCGGGAGAAAAATGGAGGAGCGGCACCAGATGATTCGGATCGCCTGCTAAAATACCTTGCCGTCTTCCCTCCCTCAAGCTTCCTTCCAGGTGTAACATCCATGGATATTTGCAAGACTCGCGTGCCGTTGCGGAAGGAATGAAGGCCATAACGTGTACCTTACAGAAGTTTTCCTACGGTCGACTGTCCCCGAAGTGAAGATGGGGTCACTGCTATCCGTCCGCAGCATCATTCACTGGGTACCTGAAGGCATTTTAAATGATCGAGGTGGTTACGTCTACGGAGGATGGCTTGGTTGCGGCAGTCACTGCCCGGTCGCACGGGTCTCTGGTTTACAAGACGGCAGCTCTGGAGACGCAGTATGAGTGACGGACATTGGATACACACGCCTGCTACTAACTGACACGAACAGGGGTTTGCCTCTAAACCCACCGTTTCATTTTGATTCAGTTTGCCATGGAGAAGGAGCTGGTAGAGCTTAACCACTGACGGAGTAAGTCATGGGCATCATTCCTGCAACCCCACATCCCGAGCGGCGAGACGAAAATCGAAACTTGGGCCCCCGGACGGGGAGTCAGGACCAGGGGATACTCTCTGCTTGACTTAACGTAAATACAGTAGCTTACCATATTCCTTAAACACCTGTCCTTTATGTGGGAGTGATCGAAGTGTGCGTGGCAGGACGAGGGTGGCTTGTTTCAGGTCATTAAGCTGACAGACATATCATCGAGCACGGAAATGGGCTTTTCATATCCTCGAGTGACAATTGTGTTACTATCAATCATCCAGAAAAGAACATCAGATCCATGTACGTCAACAGCGAAACCGAGAACGAGAAACCATGCCGAGTATTTTGATGCCATCGAAGCGCCCCATCTTTCCACCGTGCTCCCAAACCAGCTCTTGCTCCCCCAAGAACAAGATGGTATCTAATGCCTCCGAATAAAGTAACAGTTGAAGAAGTGTTTTACAAATGAAGAAAACGAGAAAGTTGAATGAAACACTCTTGCAAGAAACAATCTGTAGGCCCCTAAAATGTACGGAACGGAGGCACGGGGCAGCGCCTTCTTCTCAGTGCCGGACTCTCGGCCGTGCCAAAGCCACCAGCGTAGCAGGTATACCCACCATTACTACCGCCATGACGAGGTCGGGGATTCGGGCTTATGGGCCGGGGAGCTGTCGATCTAAGTGCCAAACTCCTTCGCCTTCCGTGCCAATATCCTGATGTTATTGACCAACCCCTCCACCACCTCCACATACTGATGCGGCTGGCCATCCATGGCCCTGCGCCCTTGCTCAATCACGGGAACAGGGTCAATCTCCACCTCCAACTCGTGCTCCTTCTCCGTGCGTTGCGTATTCTGCAACCTCCGTTAGCTACGCACTCCCCCACGAAGAAAACACCTCGGTGACAGGGTTGGCAACTTACACCATGACCCGTCACGTTCTGCGTAACCTGGGTTAAATCGATCTGGTAGAACCCATGCTTGTAGCTCAGCCGGTCCTTCATGCGCGGGGGAATGGGCGGGCGGCCCGTAGAGGCCGCCATCCTCTCGAGCTCCTCGACCGCGCCGTCCCAATCCATCTCCAGGTTGACGCTGATGCGGCAGTCGAGCGGCATGTCCGGGAAGTGCAGGCTCATGTCGGCGATGCGCGCCTTCACGATCTTGCCGAGGACCTTGTTGGTCTTTTGGTCGTACGTCACCCGCACCTTGGCGCCGTGGCCCTTGGAGCCGATGGGCTTAGCAACACACACCGGAAGGGTCTTGTCGCGGACGGTGGCCGGGAGCTCAAAGAATTTGTCGATCTCGCGGCGGTGCAGGTAGTCGATGGGCAGCCGCGGCCGGGGCATGGCGGCGCTGGCAGCCTTGTTGGCCGGGTGGGTCTGCTGGACGAGGAAGTTGAGGAACTCGTTGAAGGACTTGTGCTGATGCTCCGTCATGGTGGATCGAAAGCCGAGCCAGTTGCCGCCCTCGCTGAGCACACATTCGGTCTGCACCGGGAGCTCCACTCGCTGATTGGTGCCCTTGTCGATGAGCATGCCGAGCTTGGCTTCGATTTCAAACTTTACCCCGCGGCTTTGGATCTCGCCCATGTCTTCATTGAGGATGACATATTGGAACAGAAAGTCGGCGAGCGCCCTACTGAATTGCTCTTGAGGAACCGAATTGGTGATGCTGGGCTCCCAAGGTCCCAACGGCCCCCATGGGTTAGCAGTCTCGGGGGGAACGCTCGGTGCTGGTGCGTTGTTGGCCACGGTACGTTTTTCCTCTGGAGACGCATGCCGGCTTTGCTGACGGCTCTGTATGCGATCAGGCCGGACTGGGTGGCGATCAAGCTTGCCGTTGGCCTGCGACCCGGCGTGCGGGACAGGCTGATAGAGAACACGGTTCGGGTGGGCGGGGGCCCGATCCTTGACCGAATGGGCCCATGGCGGGGTGGTCCGATGGACCACTCTCTTCTTCATCGGTTTTTTGGGGTCGACCGGAGGTTGCACAGAAGCTTTGAGCGCGACACCGTCGACGCGGTCCGATCGACCGTTTACCTGTTGAAAAGGCGGCGGTCGTGTGTCTCGCTTTTCCAATTCTTCGGGCCGTAGTTCCCTATCGTCCAGCTTCCGCTTCATTGGTGTGGCGGCACGGTCTGCCATGGTCGGAGCAGGGTGGGGTTGGCTGTGGTACGGCTCTGGCTCTGTAGCCGAAGTGCTGGGGCGACCGGAGCTGCTTGGCAAACTGGGGACTCGTGTTTTCGGACTGACGCTAAGGCTGCGGTCTCTGTCGTCCTGCGTCGGTGGGCCCCGGACGGAGTCCTGGCTGTGACCCTCCTGGATACTTTGCGAAGTTGAATGCCTGGGCAGAGGAGGTGGAGGCGGAGGGGGTGGGGATGTTTGTGATTTGTGATGGAAACCGGGTCCCGGCAAACGCTGCTGGTACGGACTGGATGGTTGGCTGTGCTGGGCGTAGCCTACGGATTGCGCCGGGCGAGCGGACAGCGGGATTGCTCCACTCGGAATCGGTGGCTGAGAGGGTGGGCGTTGGAACGTGTCCGCTGGCTGAATAGGACGCGCCGAAGCCACTGGACTTCCTTGGGCGAAGGGCGCCCCGTACTGTGCGGCTTGACTCTGGGCCGATGTTGGCGTCGGTGTGGACTGTACCGACTGAGCTTGGTGCAGAAAGGACTGTCCCGTGGTTGGAGTCCTAACCGGTGGAGTTTGGGGAACATGTGACCCTTGAACATATGGAGCGGCGGCTGCTTGCGGGTAGCTCTCTCGATGGTATGATGAGCTGCCCGGAGGGTATTGGTGTCGTTGTACGGGACTGGTGGAATTCTGCTGCGGCGGGAAGGGATAGCCGCTTGCGCCGCTGAGGGAGGCAGAGGGGGTCTGCCGGTAGGGAGATGGCCCTGGCCCCGTCAAGCTCGGCGATCGAAGGTCGTTGGGCGGGAGCTGTTGAAGTGATAGAGGCGGACGGCTTGCGTAAGAGCTGGCGGGAGCCCCTTGAAAAGGCGGGGAAGACGCGAAAGAGCCAGACTGCAGGTGATGTGCGCCATATTCCTGCGACACATGTCTACCGGGAGACGGCTGCGTCTGGCTGTAGTCGCGAAACGATTGCTGCGGGTTAGCCTGCGCCGGGGTTGACGGGAGCGCGGGTTGCTGCGATATCTGCTGCAGCAGCGGCGACGGCTTGTTCGGCGGCGATGCGGAAGGACCGTTATCGTTCAGCATGCCCCTCAGATCCATCTTGAAACTGCGTCTGTCGTGATCCAATTCTTCCTTCTCTTCTCCCTGCTAGGTCTTGTCTTTCACGCGACCACGGATTGGACTTTTCCAATCGACCCGCGATCCTCCTCTTGCAAGTCATTAACGAAAGCCGCAAGCTCCTCGATGAGCTACTGCAAATGGGCGGTTGGCTTGCCGCGACGCGCGAGGGGAGGTTTTCCTGTCGAGGTGTTCGTTTCGATGGTTGCGACAAACGTTGTCACATTGTCGAGTCGAGCTCTCGGTCGGAAAGAAAGAAGGGAGAGCGAGTTGTGTCCCCGCTCTTTGATACCATATCAGGAACAAGAAAGAAAAAAAGGACTCTGTATCCGTACGGCAAGACAAAATAAATGCTCGACAAGTCAATACAAACACGGCGATATGATAAATAACACGGCGCATGGAAATGAAGATACAGGGCTCTAAAAAGGCTGATGTGTGCGCCAGGTGCGCCAGTGTGGATTCCCGTCAACTCCCTGAGCCTTGCATGTGCTGTGCCAACTGCTCCATTTCACTCCCTAACAATGCGCAAACCATTCCGTTTGCAAAAGCCCTGCAGCTTGAAACTGCAGTTCTTCGGGTCAGGCGAAAACAATTGATGAACGTAAGACACATCTATCCGGCATGTCGGACTGCTCAACGAGAGTGTGGAGCATCCAGCAAACAGCGCCATTAGGTGTCGCGTGTTAAGAGTACAAGAGGCTCAAGAGCTCACATCCAGGCGGGAGAGACAGGACGAGCCAGGCTGCCAGATGGCGTCAGGTTATTCAGGCTGCGCGCTAGCCTTTTTGGGACAGGCTTGGACTAGCTACCAAAAACATGATCGAATAATTAAAAGACGTCCGAAGGTATTCGCGACAGAGATGAGGATAAAGATAGCGATGTCGAATGGACAGGTACGGAGTGAGTTTCTTGAAATTCAATCTTTGCTCTACCTTCTTTTCTTGCTCCCTTTGTTCAAGTTGCAGCGTGACGCGAGGTCCACAAAAGCCAAGCCGGGGCCCTGGAGAATCGCAGAGCCGTGTTGCGTCCGATTGGAGGGACTATCGCCCCAGGTTGCAAGGCAGGAGCTTCCTGACGTGGCTGGACCAGCTGAGGTTCGCCCGAAAGCTTCCAAATCCAACAGTTCCATTTGCCTTCCCGACCAACAACCTTCAACGCCGTCTTGATCAGCCCAACGCGCCGTGCCGACATAACGAACCCATTCATCTCGGGGTGCGGTTGTATTCAGGATAGCCCATTACATAGTGGACTCTAAAACCACCCGAAGAACTCGATTCGAAATCCTAACCGCATCGAAAACTCATCGCCCTCACGATGCCAGCCCTTGTTTCGGCAACCGGAGTCCTGGGCTTCCTGGCGGACGAGGAGCCGGAACTTAAAGTGTTCGCCCTTAGGACCCTGAACGATGATCTCGACACCGTCTGGACTGAGGTGGCCGGCGCATTGAGTCAGATGTATGCGCCCGGATGCCTCCCTGTGTGATGCCCGCTGACTCTCTGGACAGTGAGGCGCTGTACGAAGACGAGAGCTTTCCCGAGCGCCAGCTTGCCGCCCTCGTTCTCGCCAAGGTCTACTTCCACCTGCAGGCATATAATGAGAGCATGACCTTTGCGCTCGCCGCGGGCCCTCTTTTCAAGCTCGATGCGCCGGGCGAATTCGAGGAGACGATCATCTCCAAGTGCATCGACCAGTACATCGCCGTCTCGTCGGCTCGCCACACTCCATCGAAGCTGTCCAAGAACGACATTGCGCTGCCGTCTCTCGCGACCACATTCGGTAGCGGCTCGTTCGACGGCTCGGCCTTGATCTCGCCAACCACTCCTTTTTCCCAGTCGACGCTGCCTTCCAAGTCTCTGCTTTCCCGCGCCTCGGTCGACAACACCATCCTGGACCCCACATTCCAGCCCACGAAGGAGGGGAGGTCCGCCTCGGTGGCTCAGATCACCGACAACACGACTTGGACTGCCTTGGAGAGTGCGATTGAGCGTCTATTTGAAAGCTGCCTGAGGGAAGGCAAATATCGGCAGGTTGTCGGTATTGCTGTGGAAGCCAAAAACCTTGACGTGCTCCGCAGAGTTATCAAGAGGGCCAGTGAGACGAAGGCGCAAGAAGGTGCCCAAAGCCCGGCGGAGGAGTTGATGGACTACGCCCTAAGCATTTGCATGGATATCGTCCAGGAACGTGGCTTGCGGACCGAGATTCTGCGCTTAATTCTCGATCTCCTCAACGAAATTCCGAACCCGGACTACTTTGCCATCGCGAAATGCGTCGTCTACCTTGACTCGGACGAGGAGGCCTCCGCGCTGCTTAAGCAGCTCATCACCAAGGGTGACAAGTCTGCGATCGCTGTTGCGTATCAAATCGCATTCGACCTCTACGACAACGGCACCCAGGAGTTCTTGGCAAAGGTCATCAAGTCTCTCCCGTCCGGTGAGCCGCCAAAGACGCCTGAAGCACAGCAAGCGGGCGACGACGCTGCCGAGTCTGAGCCTCTTCTTGGAAACCAAAGCTCCGAGGAAGAGCTGCCAGAGGATGTGGCCAAGGTTTACAGAAACATCCGGTCAATTCTCAACGGCAGCACGACTATCAGGCTGAACCTCGAGTTCCTCTACCGCAACAACCACACAGATCTAAGCATTCTCAACAAGGTCCGGGACAGCTTGGAGGCGCGCAATTCCATCTTCCACACCGCCGTCACCTTTTGCAACGCGTTCATGAACGCGGGCACCACTCACGACAAGTTCTTCCGGGATAACCTGGAGTGGCTGGGCAAGGCTGTCAACTGGTCCAAGTTCACAGCGACCGCCGCGCTCGGTGTCATCCACCGCGGCAATATCAGTCAATCTCGCAAGCTTCTTGAGCCTTACCTCCCAAAGCAAGGTGGCGTGTCCAGCGGTTCCATCTTCAGCCAAGGTGGAGCCCTCTATGCTTATGGCCTGATCCATGCAAACCACGGCGCCGATGCCCTGGATTACCTTGAAACCATGTTCAAGGCGGCCGACGAGGAAATCATTCAACATGGCGGCGCGCTGGGCCTCGGCATTGCTGGAATGGCGTGCGGCGACGAGCAGATATATGATGAGCTCACCAAGGTGCTCTTCGCTGATTCGGCGCTCAATGGCGAGGCTGTTGGCTTGGCTGTGGGCTTGATCATGCTTGGAACAGGAAACGCCAAGGCCCTCGAGACGCTGTTCACCTACGCCCATGAAACGAGCCACGAGAAAATCGTCCGCGGCTGTGCTCTCGGCATGGCGCTTATCATGTATGGGCGACAGGAGGGCGCCGACAGCATGATCGAAGGTCTCTTGAACGACCCTGACCCAACATTGCGCTACGGTGGTATTCTCACCGTCGCCCTTGCCTACTGTGGCACCGGAAGCAACAAGGCCGTCCGGAAGCTTCTCCACACTGCCGTGAGCGACGTCAACGACGACGTCCGCCGCATTGCCGTGATGAGTCTGGGCTTCATTCTCTTCCGGAAGCCGGGCAGCGTCCCTCGCATGGTCGAGCTGCTCGCTGAGTCGTACAACCCCCATGTACGGTACGGCTCTGCCATGGCCCTGGGTATCGCATGTGCTGGCACGGGGCTGGATGAGGCCATTGATTTGCTCGAGCCCATGATGAAGGACCCTACCGACTTTGTCCGCCAGGGTGCGCTCATCGCCCTCTCCATGATCATGGTACAGCAGAACGAGGCCATGAACCCCAAGGTCACCGCCATCCGGAAAACTTTGAAGAAGGTGGTTGGAGACCGCCATGAGGACGCCATGACTAAGTTCGGCGCTGCACTTGCGCTCGGTATCCTCGACGCTGGCGGCCGGAACTGCACGATTGGCCTCCAGACCCAGACAGGCAATCTTAACATGGCGGGCATTGTCGGCATGGCCGTGTTCACTCAGTACTGGTACTGGTTCCCCTTTACTCACTTCCTGTCGCTCAGCTTTGTGCCTACGTCGATCATTGGCCTCGACCACGACCTCGAGATGCCCAGCATCAAGGTCCACTGCGCTACTCGTCCCAGCCTGTTTGACTACCCCCCCGAGCAAGAAGTCAAGGTTGAGGAAGGACCTGCCATGGTGACCACCGCCATTCTTTCCACCACGGCCCAGGCCAAACGTCGGGCGCAAAAGAAGGAGCGGGCTCAGCGTCGCGAGAGCATGGACATTGACACTCCTACGGTTACCAAGACGCCCGCACCAGCGGTTGACAAGATGGAAGTGGACGAGGAGAAGAAGCCCAAGGCTGAGGAGCCGAAGGAGAAAGAAGGCGATGCGGGTTCCGAGAAGGAAGGCTCGGCTGGTCCAGATGCCAAGAAGAAAGCCGAGAAGGAGAAGGTTGGCTACGAGATCGAGAACATGTCGCGTGTCCTCCCCGGCCAGCTCAAGTACATCAGCTTCCCGGCTGGGCGCTACAAGCCGGTCAAAAAGGTAGATCTCACCACATTTCTGGTCGTCTTACTGTACTCTGCTGACGACGTCATAGCCCACTGGCGGACCGATTCTTCTTCACGACACGCAGATCGATGAGCCCAAGGACCTGATTGAAGAGAAGCTCAAGAAGGCAACGACCGAGCGTGCTCCTGTAGCCGGTGCCGCTACGGGTGCCGCCGGCGCGACGCCTCGTAACGCCGCGCAGTCGCTGCTCTCGAACTGGTCGTCGCGGGCGATGTCCGGCGGCAGCAGCATCCGGGAACTGAACGAATTGCTTCGGCTTACTGCGGGCGGAGCAGAGGGACGGGCGGCCCCGGCCGGTATGGAAGCTGCTGCTGGCGGTGGTAGCGGAGCTGCGGCCGCTGCCGGCGTGCTCACGGCGGTGGACGAGGATAATGAGGGCGATGAGGAGGCCCCGGCGCCGGCCGATTTCGAGTACTTTACCGACGCCGAGGAGGAAGAGTAGTGGAAATCCCTCATCGACGCCCTTGAGCCGGAGTCGTAGAATGGACGGGTGTAGATGAGAGCAGCGGTGTATGATAGTTGTTGTAACTGTGGGGAGCGCAGAGGGATTGATAATAGACTGGTCCGGCTCATCCAGGCCTTAGGCTCTATTCCTGACACCATCGGTGCTCGAAATACAGTTACAGTACATCCCTGTAGTACCTGATGGTAAAAGCGACAGCCGCTTGCGGGTCCCTTAATGTCTTGGCGGTGGAAATTTCCGGGTGCAGGAACCGACGTCATTGCCTACAAGATCGTCTGACCACAAGCATCTCATTAACCCAGGCGTCAAAAGCTGCTTGCTTGCTGATAAGTTCCTCAAGTAGTCCAAATTCCATGTCAGGAGCCGCAGCTCACATCCCAATTCGGCCTCACAGCCCAAACGCAGAACCGTTCTGTCTTACACACATCACCTCAGTCGCACCATCATAAACCTATACCAATTCAGCGTCTCTCTCACGTCATCACCAACAAAGGATGGCAGACAAGTACATCATCCGTGTGACAGCCGGACCAGGCTACGACCTGGCCTCCCACGTCGAAGTGCCCGTCAACTCGCCCGCGCCAGTCCACATCTCCAGCGACCTGATCGAGGCGGACCTCAACGTCCGGATCGACAACTACCGCGGTCTGCCGCGCAATTCGCCGGCGTCTTCGCCTTACTTTGAGCGGGAGCCGCACAAGTACAACAGGGATCAGTACTCTATCGCTTTTCGGTTCCGGTTGAAGAGGCCCCAGGCTGCTGGATCTGCTCAGATTGGGGAGGTGGTTGGTGGCAAGGACGGGGAGGTGGTGGATGCTGGGCAGGGGAAGCAGCATGGGGATGAGGGAAAGAAGCAGAGTTATGGGAATTTGGACGAGCAGCAGCAGCAATCAGGTGAAGGAGACGATGCCTCGGCTGACGGCGGCGTTCTTGCAACAGACCTTCAGTTCGGCAACGACTTTGACCACCCCATCCGGGAGCGGTTGCCGCCCGGCTTCGGCACGGCCATGAACATTGTCAAATGGTGGATTGACCCCGGGTTAGAGGGCGATCCGTATGCCGACACGCCCTACCTTTACGGCCCCGCTCTCAGCTCCTTCAACGCAGTCCATGTTGGTGAGGGGGAGCAAGACGAGGAAAAGGGCGGGCTATGGTTTGAGGAGGGAGGTGATGAGGCGGGCATGGATTGGCGGAGAAAGGTGGGCGCGCCCGATGATGCCAAGCAGAGGATGAAGTGGGCGTTGAAGACGGGGAATAAAGAGATGTGGACGTGGAAGTATGGAAGGACGTATGGCGTGGATTTCTTCAATCCGTACATTGACTTCAACGAGTTTGCGTTGAGGTTGCCTGGGTTTAATCTGCCTATTATGAGGTACTGGGATGGACAAGGGTTGAGGTATGTTCCTTTTTCCCTTCTCCCTCTCTGGGTTGAGCACTCTCTTCCATTTCCCCGGCCTAGTAGGCATACAGTCAAGGACAGCTCTCACATCTTCCAGGGAACGCAAACGCTTACACAGGCTCAGATACGTTCTTCGGAACCGCTCCACTGGGCAGGTGTATCTTGTCGTGCTCTTCACGCTGCACCTCACGGAAGATGTGAATGAGGATGGCACGCTGAAGCCTGCCGCGTTGGCGGCGGCAGCTCAGGCGTCCGGGGGAAAAGGCTTGACGGGCGAAGCGCTGCCGGGGCGCGAGCCGGAACTAGAACTAGAACCTGATGAGGAAGATTTCCGCGAGGACGAAGTGCTGAGTGAGGCGAGGAGGAAGTTGTCAACAGTGGATTTGAATGGAGAGAACGGAACGACGGACGACGACATAGATTGACATCAGTATTAGGCTTCTGACTGAATGGCCTGTGATGGCCGCAATATACCACTCTCTGAACCGGTCCACATATATATATATGCCTTAAGCTGATGATAGACCAGTAATTCTGAATCGACGCTATATGCATTGTAGCACTCCAAGAAGGTCCCAGGAACCTGCCCTTTCCCCTGAGCTACGCTCTTCAAAGTTGCTACGGCTTTTGTCAGTGCGTCGTCTGTGATACGGCTTGCCAGGTAAGTATTGGGGCTGGACTTACATTGGCAAACGGACTCCCCGCCCTGACCCTGGCCCCGAACAAGACCAGCACCCACGGCACTACCGTCAGGGCGGCAGCAATACCACCCAGCAGGCCGCCTGCTCTAGCCTCTCCGAGGTTCCGGAACAACGGCCCAGTCACAAGAGGGAACGCCCCGCCCAAGACATTCCTGCAGAAGGACTGCGCCGCCAATGCCGAGGACGCATAGTTGTGGTACGTGTCGGCAAAGTAGTTGAACACGGCCAGGTAAATGGATAGAATGCCCATCGTGGCTAGCACAAGGCCAATAGCTGGGCCAATCCAGTGCGTGTTGGGCCGAAAGGCGAAGCCAAAGATGAACAGGCCGATAGGAAGGAGGGTGCTGATGATACAGGTGAAGTATAGCCTGGATTCAGGGGCTGAGGCAGGAAAATACAGGCGAAGGAAACCCCAATATCGGTCGGATCGGGAGGAGGTGGAAGCGGAAGCCGCAATAGGGCCTTTGCCGCTTGAGTCGTCGGAACAGTCGCCACCGATGATGCTGCTAGCAGCCTCGCGGGGAGCATCTGCCCATTGAGGATGGTGAAGGATTTGCTCCTGCCAGATTCCAATGGCAGTTGCGAGGAGGGCGCCGATGATGAGTGACACGAAAACGTAGCCAGCTTGTTCGAGAGACCAGCCATACACGCGCTGGAAGACCAGTGGAATGGAGCCAAAGGTAAGGTAGAGGATGCCCCATGCGAACGCCACCCATAGCGAGAAAAGGAAGACGACAGGCTCCGTGAAGAGCAGGTAAAACGGCCGTGAGACCGAGATGGCGATCATCTTCCCCAAAGCGGCCCACTCCTCATCTTCCTTTACCAGCCATCGAATGCGTCTGAGTCCGGCGACGGTGTGGCGTTGCCCCGACCTCAATCGCTTCTCGTCGTCCGAACCATCCGTGACCGACACGGCGTGAAGACTAGCCTCCTCGCCTTCGCATCGCCCGGTATCCCACACTCCAAAATACCCCTCACCCTCCAGCTTCTCATACCACATATTCAACGTCCTTGCCTTCCTCGACAAGAGCACTGACCCGCGGCTCTCCCTAAAAAACACCACCAACAACAGAATCGTCACACCGCCCATAATGACTTGGTGCCAAAACACCCACTTCCACCTCTCCCCTTCATCCCCCCACCTCTGCGCCATGACCGCCCCGACAAGCGGCCCGACGCCCGTCCCAACCAACACACTCCCGCTGAAAACCGCCATGGGGGTATTCCGTCCTTCCGCATCCCACATATCGGCAATGACCCCGCCGACCATGGTGCTGAACACCGACGCGCCGACCCCAACCAGAAACCTCGCAACCAGCATCCCCGCCAGGTTGTCCACAACCCCGCACACACCCTGAAAGACGACATACACGACCCCGGCGACGGCAAACACGGGGTAGCGGCCGTTCATCTCGGACAGCGGGGCGAGAACCATGGGCGCGAAGGCGAAGCCCAGACAGAAGGTTGTTATCCCTGCCAGGACGGCTTCGTCGGACGGGTGGTCGGACAGGGAAGCCTGGATGAGGTGTTGTGGCGGGGAGTAGGAGCCGGCGGTGTAGGCCGTCAGGAAGGTGACGAAGCAGGAGAGGGTGAAGAGGAAATATTTCCGGGAGGAAGGCCATGTTTGCGGGTTGGTATAGGGCGTCAAGTCTGGTGGTCGGGAGGGCTGACTGGGTGGTTGCTGTTGTTTGGAGGGGTGCCGGAGGGTGGTGTTGGCCTTTGGGAGGGGGGTGGTGAAGGTGAGGTAGAGGTGAGTTATCTCGGTAGTGGGGTCTGGACCGGTGTAGGTTGGTGCTGGGGCGCTGGCGTCAGAAGAGAGTAAGGACGAAACTCGTGCCGGAACCGCGGGTAGAGGGTGAGTGCGTCGTGTCCAGGGCATGATCGACGACACAGCGCGATGGGGGTGTCTTCATTGATACTATTAAGTATACAGGTGTTGACTGGAAAGCCAGCTTAAGTATGACTGCCAAACATGAAAGAGTTGGCCAGAGCAGCTTCCTGTCAAGCTCAAACACATCAAAGGGTGGGTTTGAGAGAAGGCGCACGGCTGACAGCGAGGATGCCAGAGCTTTTAGGATGGGAGGGACAACTGGGTCTCTTCATGGGGATTTCGTCGGGATTGTTATATCCGTGAAAAGATGTGCATCTTGGTGTGGAGCGCAGCAACTCAGCAACGGCGGGAAAAAAAAAAGAAGAAAGGGGGAGAAAAAGGGTTTCCGGTTGACAGCTGGTGTGGACATAAGGCAACATTGGCCTTCTTCATCTTGAAAGCTGTGCTGCTGGGTGTGTTGGACGGCCCCGCAGGAGAGCCCAAGGCAAATTCCGCAAGCATCACGGTTCGGGACTCGACGATAGATATCGTGGTCCCCCCCGCCAGTGAGAAGAGGGATCGGAAGGGGGCGGCAACTCATTTTCGAGTCCCATCTGCCCGGAGGGAAGTCAATTCCTCGTTTCTCTTGCAGGTGGGGACGACAAGGGACCAGCGGGAGGGAAGCGGATTGTATGGCGCGCTCCCGTGCGGAGGCGGATACAAGGCTTCAATCGCATCGCTGAGATGTTGATTGGCGCAGGATCAGTGGTTGAAAGTGGGTGTTGTGAAAGCGAGGCATGTCGTCACATCAAGCGCCTCCAAGCCGATGCTTCGACGTTAAACCCGACAATTACCGGTCCCACATATTGCGCCCAACCAATAGTACGTGTACATGTAGCTGCGAGCGCCAGCCCAGTGAGCCCACCCGTCCCCACCGTTGAAAGTCGGACCTACCGCACCTCGGCTGCCAGACACGGCAGGACACCAGGAACTTCAACCAAGACTGTATTTTCAGGTCCGCATACGGCAGAATGAGGACTTTTCGAACGAACCAGAAGCGCTCCCACCGCTCGGGCCGAGTTCTGATGAATTGTGCAGTTCTCCCTCCAACGCCAAATTCGACAAGCGGTTCTGGCCAACATGGCCAGATGGTCGACCGCCATCGAGTTGAAGTTGACAAGACCATGGGGCATATCCAAAATGGTATCGAGGTATGGAGGACGGTCACCGCTCAATCAGCAAGCAATTTCAGCACCGAGAAGAGACATCTCGTTTATCTCGCCATATTTACAGCATACATTTTCGCGCCAACCTCCATCAACAGTATCTCGCTAATGATCAAATGAATTGCCCGCCGACAGAACGAAGACAAGCGACATCCCGGTAGCTCACCACCGACCCTTCGTTCCCTTTCTTAACCCACCTTTTACGAGAGCGTCGGGGCGCTGGCGGCCCACGGAGCCCAGCTGTTCAGATCGACATTCGCAGTGCTGCGCTCGACTGCGCCGGGAGGAGTGCTGCCGTTGAGCAGGAAGTAGTTGATGTAGCTGGTGAGCTCCGAGTTCTGGCCGCTCGGGAACTGGCAGTGGTTGTGGCCGCCGATGAGCGAAAAGCCCATGTTGTTGGGCACGCCGTAGCTCTTGTAGATGGCGCGGCCGGCCTTCATGCAACCCGTCGTCGACACAGGGCCAAGCCAGTCGATGTTGTTCTCGAACACGGCCAGCCCGCGCGGCACGATCATGGCCGCCAGGAAGTGGTGGTCCTGCGGGATCGTCGTAATGGACCGCACGTACGGGTCAAAGTTCTTGGAGAACCACGGGTTCTCGCCGACGATCTGCTGCGCCGTCTGGATGTTGGCGCCTTGCGACTTCTGCTGGTCGCTGATGCGCCAGCACGCGGCACCGCCGGCCCCGGACTCCTGCGGGATCGTGAGCGCGATGCGGTTGACGAAGGCACCCGTGACGAAAGCGCCCTTGCCGTTGCGCGAGCAGCCCGTCACGCCGAGCCGCTTGGTGTCGATGCCCGACGACGCCGCCCCGACAAGCTCCAGCCCGTCAATCAGCCGGTCTACGCCCCACGCCCACGCCGTGAGCGAGCCGGCCGAGTGGCCGCTGCCAAAGAGGTCGTAAAACTTGCCACGACCGCGCGACCCGCCGCCCGACTGCGCGCCGAACTCGTCGTTGTTGAAGGTGATGGTGGCCACGTTGCTCGGGATGGGGATCGAGGCGCCGCCGATGCCGATGATGGCCGGGAAGGGGCCGCTGCCCGACGGCTTGCGGATCGAGGCCGTGAATGAGATGGTTTTGCTGCCCACCGTCACCCGGACCGTGATACCGGTTCCACTCATCGACGCCTCGACCTTGTCCGGCGGCGGCGGGTACGTGCCGAGCTCGTACTGCTGCATGATCTTGCTGATCTCGGCCCGCCGGCACTCGAAGTCGGCCTTGGTCGTGACTTTGGTGCCCCCCGCTGTCGTGAACGGGTCTGGGAGCTTGGCTACGTTGACAGTTGGGTAGCTGTTCTGAGTCGAGCACGTCTGGCGCTCAAAGACCTCGTTCGCGGGCGCGGCCACGGCAAACGCCGCGCCGGCCAACAAGAGGGCTGAAGCCAGATGGACCATTGTAATGTCTGGGAAGTTCAGAGCTTCGTTCAGCAACGCAGTGGTATGGACTCGACAACGGACGTGTCCCTCGCGGTCATTCCGATCTTGACCGGACTTTATACGAACGGCGCGCCCTTGCGCCTGGCCCCGTGATACTCTCCGGCCTCGTTGCTTTCTTCCGAACCATATTGAATCATGGGCTCATCTCATATTGGGCCGTTCACAATAGCCAGCATCCTCGTTTCCACCGAGCCGCTGACGGAAGGGACGGAGCCGGCGAAGAAGCCTTGCAGTCTCTGGATATTGTGGCGGATTGAAACATTCCCCGCATTTCTTTCGTCTCGGTGCTCCGTACTGCAACCGCGGAGGGATCCCGTGCTCGAGGCCGAGTGGCCATGGTTGGTCGTCGTGGAAAGCAAGTGTTTGTGCTGTCCAGCGAAAACAGGTGGCGGCTGAAAAGCCAGCACCAAGTGCCTTTGCCTTGGCACTTTGGATGATCCGCTCGCTCAGCGTCAGCGCAAGCCCTGTGATTCCAGGTCAAGACTGGGGCAGCTTCGGATAATATGGGTATTTGCCGGTCCTCCGCTGATCAGACACGGTCCCTACGTCTTCGGGTCCTATTTTGACCGCCGATTGGTACGGTCGACTGGAGACTGCCGAATGCAGCCACGGCATCCGGGCCCCGGACTGAGTGGCGACGTAATTGGAGATGTTCTGTGGAACTTCTCTACCATTTTCATTCTGCCTCTCTTTCTTTGTCGATGTTCATAGGTGGGAAAACTCTTAGGTCGCGGATATTACACTGCGGCCTCAAACTGGTCATGTCAGAGGCGTTTCTTCAGGCGGAGATCTCCAACCCTCAAAGGAGGCTCAGGGTTTGTACCCTGATCGTTCCCCTTCGCCTGTGCCTGTTCTGGCACCCGGACAGTGCAGCATTTCACGGCTCTCAGCTCAGCCTGTAGCCATGGGGCAAAACTCTCAGCCCGATAGGTTTCGCGCTTTATTCGTTGTTGTCATGGTCAGCCACGGAAAACCTACGTACCTACTGTGGTACTAGACGTAAGGGGCACTGATTCGACATGTTTTGCTGCCAAGGTACTGGCGGCTGCAAGGTGACTTCAACGTCGCGGCAAAAATGTGCCATCCCACATCGGAGGTTTCAAAGTGCCAAGCACCTACTCCAGAATGGGCTGCTGGGCAATTGATGCCCCGGCATATTACACGACTCACTGACATGGTCGTTTCCCCTTCAATGGAGATGCCCACTATTCCCACGTGCCGCAGCAGGGTCAGTACATTATTTCTCAACCATTTCAGCTTTTAGGGCTTCCCATAAGCCACACCATAACTGTCCTTTGCACCAACGATACCACACCATACATATTGAATCGAACTGATGAGCGGCGCAGACTGCGGGCAACTCAAGAGCCAGGCATGGGTGTTGTTGGTGCACGGAGAAGCGCTGTCTGTTCAAGTGCTGGCCACCTGTCCGCAGCTGCTCTACAGCAGAGGTGCAAGGCTGCAAGCCCACCCACATCTTTTCTGCACACTGGCTGTAGGATCTTTCCACAATCTTCAATCATCACCACCACTGCATAATGAGGACCATGTCAATCACCTAGCTCTGCATCCTCTGCGCATCTCTCACTGTCGCAATTGGTAGTTTGTTCTTATTGTTCATGATGCATTCCCAATCATGACATCACAGTTCCTAGCGGAACTGATGGTCGCTGGTTGTGGCCAGCTGAGAGTGAGACAAGTTGTTCTTGGGCACAGCTGCGTTGCTAAGCAGTCCATTTGATTAACTATGTACATATAACAATAAGCCACTTACGTTAGAACGAAATGGTTTACTACTGTGGTTTGAAAACTTGGCCTGGTGCAGTACGCTGTGTGCAGTGAGTCTTTGAGCCACCTCCTCTAAATGTAGGATTAGGGCACTCTATTTTCAAGCATAAATGGAAGTACCTCGCTCTGGCCTTCCTTCCCAGCTCTCATCATATTCAGCTTCTACACTTCATACAACTTGAGCTAACGTTCTCGACGCCTGAAAATCTACCCGTCTGAGTCAGCATGGAGACTGCTCCAGGGCATCTTGTCAGCCACGGCAACCGGATATCAGCGACATTCATCATGGAAGACGGCAATCAATTTGTTCAATGCAAACATCGAACCTAGTGTGGAGGCCTCCACCTCCCCGGTTTGCGTACTCAGCTTGCGCGGCTCGCAACTCGATTACGAAGGCGATATTGGACCGACCGGACGATTTCGAGCTCAGGTTAGGAATGGCACTACAATCAAAGGAACCTTTGAAGTTGGACAAACATTCGAATCCACTTCTAACGTCAATGGCTCTGGGTATTGGGTGTCGTATTGAGGTACGTTAATTCCGTCAATCCAGTGGGCTCAGTCCCGTCTCTAATGTATCCTCGAATAGAGGCGGTGAGAAAATTGTCACGCTGGAAACAAACCGGTCAATTGCGGCACAGGGTCTGTCTCTAACCATCGTTTGGCAAGACTGGCAAAACAGCTGGGGACCAGGGGATGTGTGCGAAGGGCAAGGGTACGTTTGTTTGCTTTACTCGGCAGTGCGCCTCGGTGCAGGTTTCTGTCCATAACTCATGGTTTTTCCTGTACTGTTATGCGAATGCAGAAGCCACTACAATACTAGGTACAATCCCATTGAGCTGCTGGCACGCACAATCAACACAGGAGTAATAGTCCGTGTGTCAAAGCCCCACCAGTTGCTGAACCAGCGCGCCCTTAGGGTTCCAGCGAACACATCAGTCCCGCTACTCTGTCTCATTGAGTTGAGCTGGTGGCTGCCTTGACGCCGGATTAGGGAAGCTTGACAGAGATGACGAAGCTGGGTTTGAACCGCCAAAGCTGAGGGAAGTGGACCGAACTGTGAATTGTAGAGGCTGAATGGTCTGGAGCAGAGCTTAGGTGCTTGAGCTTATTAGCCGAAGGTGTTGAGATCCCCGTTGTATCTCGGGCGATTATCCGTACTCGATGCTCGTCAGGGAGGATAAATCGCCGACCTTAGTTAGCAGGCGGTAAAGGTGCTGCCTCGGCCACTTGACACCCCGTCGCCAATAAAACGAAGGGATAAGGTACCTTACCTACATTGCGACTACCAAACAGGCAGCTTCGGAATAAGCGTAAAATGCCCGGTTAATTAACCATCTGGCTGCGTCGTACGCCCATCTTATACTCTATTACATATCCTACCTTTATCCCACACCCCAGAATCGCACTTGCTCGTACACTCAAACCTTGAGGTTTCTCCTCATCATTAACCATGGTCCTCCTGCTCTTGGCTGGCTTAACTGTGCTCACCCGGTGGGCCCTCGCCCACGGTGGGCTAGCCAACTACACCGTAGGGGAGACGTGGTACAGAGGGTTCGTAAAGCCATCATCATTCAAGTAGACGCCTGATCAGATGAGAATAGCCAGAAACAACAGTATTCAAGCGTCCCAAGCCTCCGATCCCCAAGCCCCCCGTCCACTTTCTGGTGTTCTGTAAGGTTGCAGTACAAGTACGTACACTAATCAGAAGCGTTCCGGTCCCAGCTACGATCCCTCCACCCCAACCTCGGAGCAGCTCGGCCAGCCATGGATGGTCCAGCGCCAGTGGGCCTCGATCGACCCCATCTTCTCCGTCACGGACCGGCACATAGCCTGCAACAACCCGGGCACGTCCCCGCCCTCGTACATCCCCCTGCGCGCTGGCAACACCATCACGGCCGTCTACTGGTACTGGCTGCACCCTGTGGGACCCATGTCGGTCTGGCTGGCGCGGTGCGAGACGGGCGACTGCCGAGACGAGGACGTGAACGAGGTCGCGTGGTTCAAGATCTGGGAGGCGGGTCTGCTTGAGGGGCCCAACCTGGCTGAGGGGACGTGGTACCAGAAGTGGTTCCAGCGCTGGGATGGGAGCCCCGCGCTGTGGCCCGTCAGGATCCCGGCGGGTCTGAAGGGTGGGCCGTACATGATACGGCATGAGATCTTGTCGATCCATGTCGAGAGGAAGCCGCAGTTCTATCCCGAATGTGCCCACTTGAATGTGACGGGGGGCGGGGAGCTGGAGCCGCCGAGGGAGTATTTGGTGAAGTTTCCCGGAGCATATGCTGAAGATGGTGAGTCGTGCCGGCTTTGACGGAGGATGGAATGGTGCTGATGGGGGACAGATCCGTCAATTTTCATCGATATCTACTCAGAGGAGAATGCCAACAAAACGGTAAGTGCGGTAGGGTGGCTTTATGGAAGAAGCTGACAGATGTAGGACTACGCAGTTCCCGGAGGGCCAATATGGGATGGGTGAGTATTTTTCAGTCCTTAGGCGGTTTAGGGGCTGACGATAGATAGATTTGGCGTGGTTGACAAGTTCTGCGTTGGATGCTAACATGAAGCCAGAGCGAGCTGGCATTTATCGCAAATATGGATCATCTCAAAGCATGTACATCAAAAGCAAAGAAAGCACTGGCGTGAGGAGTCCTCATCACCTCACCCGGGCCGCTCATTCCTCCACCTCCTTAGACCCCACCCTCCAATCGCCTCAAAGCGTCCTCCCTGAAGTTGTCCACCGCCACCAACCCACCGCCCTTCCTCTTCATCCTCCTATCTCGCCCCTTCCACTCTGCAGCTTCACCCATCTCCTCCCCACCACCACCAGTCCAAACCCCACCCCCGACCAAAGCCTTAAACTTCCCACCCCTCGCCACCAACTCCTCATAACCCCCTTGCTCAACCACAACCCCACCCTCGATCATAACTACCCGATCCGCAATCTTCATCATCTCCTTGCTATGCGTGACCACAACGACCGCCATCCTCCACCCGTTGTGGCCCTGCCGCTCCCTCCCAGCCTCCACTACTAACATCTGGACAACCCTCCTCACCTCGGCCGCCGCCTGCGCGTCGAGCGCGCTGGTCGGCTCGTCGAGCACCAACACACGCGGCCGGTGTGCCAGCGCGCGCGCGATGCACAGCCGCTGCGCCTGGCCCCCCGAAACGGCCAGCCCCCCTTCGCCGAGGGGCGTGTCGTACCCCTGGGACAGGGACACGATGAAGTCGTGGATGTTGGCTTGCTTCGCGGCAAGGATGATGTTAGATTCGGCGTGCAACGGGGAGGCGTCGTGTAGGCCGTAGGTGAGGTTGGCGCGGACGGTGGTCGGGAAGAGGAAGGGGGTTTGCGGTACGTAGGCGATGTGGGTGCGTAGGGATGGGGTGTGCAGACTGGTTGCGGGGAAGGAGGCGTAGGTTAGGGCCGTGGAGTGGTTGGATGGGTGGCTGAGGGATACGGGGTGGGAGTTGAGGCTTCGCGGCGCTGTCAGGGACTCAGGGATGGGAGATATTTGTTGCTTGGAAAAGGGCGAGAAAGTAGTGGAGGTGCTAGGATCGGTAACGGGTTCGTACAGGCGCATGAGGAGGCTGGCAATCGTGGATTTGCCGCACCCTGAGGCGCCTACGATGGCGGTGCAAGTGCCGGCGTCAATTTGAAGGTTGATGTTGCGCAGGACCAGGGTCTGGGGAGCGCCCGGGTATGCGAACCGGAGGTTGGTCATGCGGATGGGAAGAGGGGTCAGCAACCGCCTCTCGCCCTCCGCCTCATGGCTCGCGGTGTGTGAGAGGTTGGCGTAATAAAGCATTTGCACGGCTGTCGCTTTGGCAGCGGCAATCTGAGGGACGTTGCCGAGCATGCTGACCGCGGTGCCGAGCGAGATTAGCAGCAGGTTCATGACTCTGATGACGTCGGTCACGGAGGTAAGTCCCTCGCTCAGGACCTTTGCCCCGTAGAAGAAAACCAGGGCTGTCAGAAAGTACGAGATTGACAGGTGCAACCCGTAGAACAGGCCAATGAAGCCGGCACGTTTCATGCCGAGGTGGTAGGCAGCCGACGCAGACCGGGTGTGCTTGTCAGCGAAGTAGTGCTCCATGGTCAGGGCGCGGACGACCTTGATGTTGGCAAAGGTCTCGTTGAAGATGGCGCTCGTGGAGGCAGCGGCCTCGTCACAGATGGCCTCCCACTTGTCGCTCATGTACGAGTTGGCTCGTGTCGCTGCGAATGCCACAGGGAGTCCCGCCAGTGTGACAAGGGTGAGATCCCACCGGATGGCCAGCGCCCAAACCAGCGAAGCAGAGATCATGATGGTGACGGTGAGGAGGATGGGAACAAACATGCCAACAACCTTGCGCATCTCCTCAGCGTTGCGGTCGAGGCACTGCGTAATGCGGCTGGGGGAGTGGCTAGCCTTATCGAACCACGACTTGGGCTGGCTGAGGATGCGTTTGATGGCCTCGGCGCGGAGCGTGTTGATCCATTGCTGAGCCGCCTTCTCCATGAAGAAGTAGCCAAAGAAGGTTGCGCTGGCGTCAACGACAGCAATGACAGCGAGAAGACCGGCCCATTTCGACACGGAGCTCTCCTGTCCCTTCACAACCCAGAACTCCCCAATAAGGTTGGCGAAGAAAAAGGAGAAAACAGGGTTGCACGCCGCGATCAGGAGACACAGCAGTATGCCGAGGACCAATTGCACCTTGCCGCTCTTATCCAGGTTCGGCCAGACCGTTTGTAGTATGACCGTGAGGGAGGGTAGCTGCTTCCCCCTGGATGGCTTGTCCCGGTCCTTGCGCTTAGCAAGACGCTCGAGAAAGAACAGCTCAAGAGAATCGAGGGAGGCCTGGCCATCTGCATCCAAGTGTTCCAGAGCTCTGCGCGCATTGAGAGTTCTACTCTCCTGCACTTTCAAGCCCCGCTGAGTGACAATGTTGATGCTCGGTGTTCGACTCAGTCTGCGGGAAGAAGAACGATCGAGGGCCGTCTTACGCGATTCGGTTTGGTGTACCAATCTGTGGGAGACTGCTCGATTGAAGGCTCCCCTTTGGGACACTGAGCGACCGAGCCCAAGGCCGGCGCCGGCTGCGTTTCCCCTGATTGAGATTCGTCGGACCAGCCCAATGGACATTGGTCGGCTGTCAACAAATGCGCTGCGGAGGAACTTGGCGTACTGGGCCTCCTGAACGGGTTTGTCAAAGTGAACGCTGGAATCAGACTCGCTGTCGCTCGACATTGAGGCTCTCGATGAGGCATCGTCTGAAGAGGCGATCAACGACGCAAAGAGCCCACTCTCGTCCGCCGTAATGTCCCGTTTGAGCCCCTTT
This sequence comes from Parathielavia appendiculata, assembly GCF_033297405.1. Lineage (NCBI taxonomy): Eukaryota > Fungi > Ascomycota > Sordariomycetes > Sordariales > Chaetomiaceae > Parathielavia > Parathielavia appendiculata. The sequence continues at coordinate 528,988 of NW_026944229.1, read as the reverse complement.
TGAACGATTGAGCCGTCTGCCATGACATAAACGTACTCATCGTCCTCGATATGCCCAACCTCATGCGTGATGATGATCGTAGTTTTGCCCTTCCGCCAGATCCGGATGGCCTCCATGATCAGATTCCTGCTGGCAGGGTCGAGACCGCTAGTGAGTTCGTCGAGAATCAGCACAGGTGGATCACGAAGCCTCGCCCGAGCAAGCGCCAGACGCTGTTTCTGCCCGCCGCTGAGACTATAGCCGCCCGGACCAATGACCGTGTTGACTCCGTCCGGCATGCTGGCGATGGTCGACTGAAGAAGGGCCATACTGCAGGCGTCTTGGATGGATTTTGATGAGACACTGTCGGGGTTCGCTGCACCAAACGCGACGTTCTGGCGAAAGGTGCCGTTGAAGAGGATGCTGGATTGCTGGATCAAGGTGACGCTCCGGCGGAGCCAGTCGAGGTCAACGGTCGTAATCGGGTTGCCGTCCATGGTGATCTGTCCAGTCAGGGGCTCGTAGAGGCGCACAAGGAGGTTTCCCAGCGTGCTCTTGCCAGAGCCACTCCTGCCGACGACGAAGGTGAGCTGCCCAGCCTCAAACCGGAGACAAGATGGCTTGAGAACCGTCTTGGACGGGTTAGCCGGATACGCGAAGCTGACCTGTTGCTGTCGGTCAGTGTCATATCCGGCCATTAGTACACGCAGCACTCACATTGCTCATCCTGATATCCCCCAGACACTTTGAGGGTTTCCTCCAACCGCTGGCTTCGTCTGCCTCCCCATTTTCTCCCTCCTTCACCAGCTCACGAAGCAACTGACCTGCAGCCATGCCCTTTGCAAGAACAAGCCAGTGAGGACCGAGCGTCTCAATCGCCTGAAACGCAGTCCGCACGGCATAGAATGTCGTCAGCGCATTTCCCGGGGTGAGCTGTCCCTTGCCCACCAAAAGCACGGCAACGTAAAACCCCAGCACAAATAGCATGATCATCCACAGCTTGACATAGCTCATCTGCGCGCAGTTGCAGAGGGCCTGCCTCGTGTAATACCTCGCTGACCTTCGAATTGCCGAAATGAACTGAAACGCCTCGTGATCCGCGCCAGCGTACACCTTGACGAGGTCGATGGCGGTGGTGGCGGCCGTGACGTGCTTAGCGGCCTGCGCGAGCTCCCTCTTCTGCCCCTCGATCGCCGGGTCGAGGAAGCGGCTGATGCCCCAGAGGATGAGCGCCGAGGGGACGCCGGTGGCGAGCATGATCAGCGTCAGCTTGAACGAGGAGACAAACGCCACGACGATGCAGGCGCCAAACACAAACACATCGCAGACAAGGTAGCCCAGCATTTGGGACGTGGCTGTCTGCAGCTCTCTGGTTTGCCTGAGAACGAGACGTCCATGTCAGCACCATCTCCCCTTCACATCCTCTAAAAAAAATAAAAAAAAAAAAAAAAAAAAAAAAAGGGAACTTACCTCTGCACCCTTGTCATCAACCCACTCAACCCTTCGGGCCTCTGTTCGAACCACCCCATCCTCCTCCCCAGCAACCTCCCATAAACCTCCTCTCTCGCCGTCCTCGCTCTGAGTTCTCCACCGATCACCCAGGTCGCCACATCGACGGTTGAGGACAGCCAGACCCCGACCCCCAGCACACACATCCACAACGCCCACCGCGAGATCTGGGAAAGGAACTCGCCGGGCGGGAGAAGGCCTGATCCAAAGCGGGATATGACGTCGAAGATTCTGCCGATGAGGATGGCATAGACTGTGCGGCCGGCCGCTTCGACTGCGGCCGCGATGAGGGCGAGGACGAGCAGGGGGATATGTCGCCGAGATGTGAAGGTGAATAAGTGCTTGAAGGTTGACTTGGTCGGCGTCGTGGGAGGTAGGGAGGTTGGTGAGGCGGGATGCTCCAGTTGGAGGACGCTGTTGTGGTTTGATGGGGCCGCCTTCGCGAGCCAGGGTTGTTTCTGGCTATCCCGTACCGAGGAGGCCATGGTGATTGAGTCTTGGACGGTCTTGTTCGTGGAGAGGCTTGTTTGTTTAAAGAGAGGATGACTGGTGTCCGGGTAACGAAGGGATTTTTGGTGATTGACGAGTGGTGAGTCGTTGTATGGGCGTCATTGAAATGGTTGAGGTCGAGAAGTTGGATAAAGCGATCCGTAGATGCGAGAGATATATGGGAGGAGTTGCAACTCCAGGATAACGACAAACCTTCCATACTGAGAATTGTTCCTGGTCATCGGCGCACCTCGTGGTAGCTATTCTTAGTGGTGCGGGAAGCTTTTGTTCGGCCTTAGTATTGTCCTCGACACTTGCCGGGGTCAAACATGAGAACAATGCTAAGGGGCTGAAAGGAAACATTCCAGATAGAGAGCGGATCGAAGGTGCCGGAATCACATCTCATTGGAGGGTAAAACGAAACTTGCTCAAGATGGGATGGAATTATCAGGCGCTAGATTTCGAGGCTTCGGCTTTCTCTTTTTGGGCCTGTTCATAGATCCAGTCGTTCAAACCTAGCCGATTCCTGAGGAGGGTCAGCATCTCGAACCTGTAACCGAACAACAACGACAGGGTATTACCTCGCAATCTCGACAGCATAAAATTGCATCCTCGGTACTGCGGACTGTCAGCATGCGCTTCTCCATCCAATAGCCTGCTACCCTCCTGTGGCCGAGCACCTCACGCACCGAAAATGGTTTCCTTCTCGCCATACTCCCACTTCGGATTCGCGCGCAACATGGTGCCAAAGTTGTAGTCGTCGACCTTCTTCTCATAAACCATCATGAAGTTGCGCCACCGCTCCTTGCCCTCCTTGCTCTTCATCTTGTCCTCGTCGATAGTCTCGGACGGGTCGAACTCAGGGAAATCGCGCTTGAGGTGCTCGTAAATCTCGTCGTCCAGCTTGGTCAGGCGCAGTGACGAGCCTTTGATCTTCTCGAGGATGGACCAATAGGTCTGCATGTGCTGGACGACCTTGACGGCGAACTGCTTCTCGATCTGCGAAGGGCGTTGTCAGCAACCAGGAATTGTGTGCTTGGCGGAGCTCAACACAAAAGGGGTCGCACATCCTCAAGATTGTCCGCCTCTTCAGCGTTGAAGGTTTTTGGGGCTTGCGCCGACATGGTGATGGCTGAGGGCTACTAGACAGGAGCTAGAAGAGGTCTGGCAGTTTCGCTGTGACCAAATGCGCCAAGCGCTCTGCCTGAAGATGCGATATCGAATGTCTGGTGGGGTGAGGGGTGGTTATCGTGGGGCGCTTCCTTATCGATAATAGCGTTGGGTAATCCAACCTCCACCTGGACAAAAAAAAAGACACACCAAAAAGCGTCACCCCAGAATTCAATGGTCAGAAACATCAGTAGATCATGGCCGAACTGAATGATCTCAATTGCAAACTGATTCCCAGTCATAGCGCCTTCTAGTTCCAAGCAATCCTTGAAGATCTGAGGGATGTTGTCAACCCAGGCATTGATAGTCTCTTGCTTAACTGCTGCCCAGCCCTCTTCG
>NW_026944229.1:436812-523182 GCF_033297405.1 Parathielavia appendiculata | reverse complement strand
GAATTGGATGTAGTTAGCGTGCCAAGGCCCTTTAGGCTTCGCGCCTCCGGGCGAAATAAATTCCATCCATCCATCCAGGAATACACCGTCGCTCCCTAGGCACCTCGCCTACAGCCGACGTTCGAAGCTGACCGAGAGAAGGCGATCGAGATAGCCAACGGAGCTATAGGCATCGTGATTGCAACCAGCTCATCCGTGAAGAAAGGCATTGTCGGTGTTGGTGGCATCGCACGAGACACTCTCTTCAATAGGACCAGCGAGACCGTGATAAAATTTGCTGTAGCCCTTAGCACGAGGGAGGAGTAGAACCTATATACAGCAGAACTAGCAGCCATCGCAATGGCCTTAGAGAGGATTCCGGCCAACGCCTGCTATAGGCATATCACCATCGTCACCAGGAACCAGTCAGCGCTAGCAGCAATTAGGCAACCGCGACAATAGTCCGGCCAAGGCACCATACGACAAATCTATGAGTTTACTAGACTGCACCAAGAAAGAGGGAAATCGGTCGACTTCCTGTGGATCCCAGCGGAAGCCAACTTTACATTGGGATTAGAGGCTAAGGCGGCAGCGTAAAGGACAACAAGGCAAGGACAGATACCCAACCTCCAAATGCCCCAAGCTAAGTCTACCGCAATCAGGCTGGCATTGGCCAAACAACGACAGGGGAGAGTTCTCCCTGAAGGCATAGGCAAATTCTCAAGGCTCCAGACGTGGCACTTCCTAGCAAGCATACTCGCAATCTATATAACAAGTTGAAACGAAAAGAGGCCTATATCTTGGCATAACTCCGAACTAGAATAGCAAGGGTAAACGGCTTTCTGAGCAGAATCGGAGCAGTCGAATCAGACCTTTGTCCCTGCGGCCGAGAGCGAGGGAAACAGTAGAACATTTTTTATTGCGATACGTAAGATAGGCAGCTCTGAGGGAAGATATGTTGCAATGCACAGTGGCAAGGCGATGGAGCCTCTCATTCTACCTAGGAGGGAAAGCACCATCGGATCTAAAGATATGGTCGCCAGATATAAAAGCAGTCCGGGCAACGATCAAGTACGTAATGGTGGCAGGGAAATTGGATCTTGACGAGGAACGACGAAGATTGGGATAAATATAGTAGGGGAGCTCCACTAACACTATGCAGCCTTCAGCAGATACCGCTTTAGCTGCTGAAGATAGGACGCTGAACACTTGGAGAACGCAGCCTCCAAGTCGATCTGTTAAACTAAGTCAAGAGGCAACAGGCGGCGTGAGAAAAGGGGAGAGAGTACAGGGCTTGTACGAGTTGATGGTTGAACGTCAACGAATTGGATATAGTTAGCGTGACAAGGCCCTTTAGGCTTCGCGCCTCCGGGCGAAATAAATTCCATCCTCCCATCCATCCATCCCAAGGCGACATACTTCCGACATAAATCGCGATAAGTCTACTTTCGGCTGAAGAAGGTACTTCATTCGCTAACGATTATCTTCCTCTGGAACGAGATTACAAATCGAGGGATACTTTGTTCGCGTCAATCAACGCTTGGGCTACGACTAAGGGCTACACATTCAGTACTAGGAGGTCGACCAATGTGAGGATACGCGCACAACCAACCCACTCGGCTATGTCGTATCTCCCTGAAAAAGGGTGTCGAATCGCAAGTCGCTCCGACATTGCAATCCTGTGGGTTATATGTGGGTCACAGCGCAGCTGCCCCATACTGCACTCTGACAACCAAGGAGAAAAAGTGGTAGACAGACGATTACGTATATATATGATGGATTCTATCGTCCCCCTAGTTCATCGAGAGAACGCCAGCGGAGGACAACTACCCGAGGAACCAACTACCTATCTCAGTCCTAGCCAAAGAATCTCTAGATAAGGATACCTAGACCTTACGGCTCGCTCGAGTGCCGTCGAGGTGCGCGCTTGCCTTCCTCGCGCGTGCCCCACCTGCCCTGGCATTTAACCTCTGCATCGCGAGAGCTCTTCCAGCTTCTCTTCCTTTGCTCCCATCTTGCGATTAGCAGAATTGAGTCAGCAATCGCAGTGCCTGCGTGCCTCGCCTCGATGCTACTCGTCTCTCACAACACCGTTGTTTATCCAAGGCAAACAAAGGTCCGCTATGCTGACAGGCAGGCCGACCTCCCGCAACAACCTCCACTCCGCCTCGCTCAACCCATCTTCAACCACCGCCGCCTACCTCAAAGTAGCTATCTCTATTTCGCGTCCTCCTGCCACACCGTCTGTCGGCAGTCCTATGTCCTTTGCAACCAGATAAACTGACAACCGCATCCTATATCCTTTCCGTAGTTTGAATAACTCTACGTCGTTGGTGAACGTGGTGAATATATGTATCAAGAGCACGGATAGCCTGGCGTCGGCTTTGTGGAGCAGGCCGTCGTGTCGACGCTACCGCATTCCCTGTTCTCAGCTCGTGATTTCCCCTGCTGCTGCCTGATGGCAGAGCTCGATTGGCTGCTGTGTTGTAGTGCCGCAAACGCGTTTGGTTGGCTGAGAAACAACATTCGCAACGCGTTTGGTCGGCTAAGAACAAGATTTGCAACGCGTTGGTGGAGCTTATGGTCAAGGTGATGTTGGGATCACACCCAGGTATAGATGGGAAACGGAAGTTGGTAAACGGAATAGTGAAAACTGGATGTTTATAGGTTCCCTGCCGTTCTATTCAAGAAAACGTCTTTCAATACGTGACCCAGCTCTGCTTGAGTCAGCAATTCGACATGAAAAGTAAGTGAACTACCAGGTCCAGGTTCACGTTCTGGGCCTCCCCGCAATAACGACAGCTTCTTGTCTTCGTTTCTCTTTTTGCTGGGGACGCCCTTCCGTTTCTCTTTCCCATCTGAACACGGCTACCAAGAACGCTGAATGGGACGGCAACCACGAACAACCCCTTGAAGATTATAATGGATCACGTTGAACAGGTCGGGTCCCGTGGTCCCATCAAATTCTTTGACATGTGTCCTATACAAGGAGCGCCTCTCCCTCTTTCAAAAGCATACGATATTCGTGTACCTGCTCAGCTTCACAATACAAGCTACACCACTGAGTGCGCGCCTCCAACTTCCCCCACGCTTTCACACCCGACTACAAGAGTGTTCCAGGGACGAGCCCAAGACTACCTCAAAATATGCAGAGCCTTGGTAGGAGGATAACCAAGAAGATGTGGCGCTCACACCAGGAACCTTGCTGCGTTCCCTCGCTACAGACTACCGCACTGCAGCCGGAGGACCTGGACGGCGCGTGGGACCAAGACGGCCGGTGGAGCCCGCGAACATCATGTAGCCAGAGTCGACCAGAGACACCGCTGCGAACAGCGGCACCAACCACCCCCAAGTCCAGTGTGTCCTTGGCCGCCTCGAGAAGCACAAAAACACAAGACGATATCGCCCATGGTCATTCACGGTGCCCTTCAGTAGTCCATGTCCCTTTGCTGCTCTGCCCACGCTTTGGAGAGGAGACAGACAGCACGATTTCTATCAAGCCTAGCTTTGAACACGCATCGCCTTCTTCGTCCCGAACGGTGTCGAGCTTCAGATATCCAACCTCTTCACTGGCAGGATCGACACCGTGCAGAGGGGCCTTCGACGGGACAAATTTTGAGCATCAGCTTTCCTGCGACCGTTCAGTCGAGCTCGTCTGGAGCAGGCGCATCCATCCCGTCAGCAGGGTAGACGTCGATGGTGAGACAGCCTTTCGAGTGAATCTGCTGTGTTTGCGGGATATGGCCACTCTCAACACCAAGCTGTCTACGCCAGAGAGCCGAACCAAGAAGCAGGGGGAGGACTCGAGCCCTCTGAAAGGGCCGGGCGAGGGCCCTGGCAGCCAGCTCAGGGCAGCCTGTAAGGGGCTGTTACCTCGAGACCTCGGTAACGCCAATCGCCCCTACTTTCGACTTCCCAACCACATCCGGTTTAAGATTATGGAGCACACCCTGGCAAGCCAGAATCCCCACCACAAACCCATCCGCATGAATCACCCCCGTTTCCTCTGCGAGGCATGGCCTGTTAACCGACCACCGGGTGCCAAGATATGGTCAGAGGACTACTTCGACAGCCTCCAGAGTGTTCTCTCCTCCCTCCGAAACTACACCTCCGTCTGTCCCGCCATGCGAGCTGATGTCTTGGCTACACTGTTCCTCACACGCCGCTTCCACGTTGTTTACTCACCCTATGTGACCAGGGAGTTAGAGATGGCTGCGACATATTACATGGACCGCTACGGCCCGCTGATGGCATCCATCACCCTTGAGGTGGACTTCACGAAACTCGGCGGCGGATCAGAACCCGAGGCGGTGAACTCGAAGCTAGATTCAAGCTTCCAGAGAGTCAAACAACTCGTGGAAAGATTTGTTTGGTCCCAGTTAACCCACCGCAGAACCGCCATCCGAGACCTCCGTGTTCTCGTCAGGCGATACCACGGACACCGCCCGCAACCACCCACCTCTCCAAAGACGACCAAGCACCGGGTTACAGAGAAGAAAACGGGCAAGCCACCAACCACCACCACCACTCTCACCGAACCATTCCCACCCATGCCTTCCACCGCAGACGCTCTCGTATCAAACACCCTCGCCCCCCTCAAATCCCTCGGCCCGCTAGTCCAAACCCTCACCGTCACCGGCGCCCCTGAGTATTTTGCCTCCGAACTCATCACCTCCCTCTGGGGCACCAGCAAGGTTCTGCTCGCGAATGACACCGAACAGATTGCGCGCCACATCACCTACCGTTTTCCGGCGAGGGAGTACCCACTTCTTCCGGGGCAGAGGGCCGTTGTTGATTATGGTCCTGGTCCCGGTCCGCGGGGAGAGAAAGACGGAGAGGGTGAGGGTAAGGTTGGGTTGCAGGTAGTTGTGGGTGATCAGCGGGGGGTTGCAGGTGAGGGATGGGAGGGAGTGGGAAATAGATGTAGGCTGTTGGTGAGGGAGGAGGGGAGGGCGAATAGTGGGGTTGGCGGTGATGAGGGCGGGAAGGAGAAGGGCTTCTGGAGCAACAAGGGGGGCGGGAGAGTGGCGAGGAGGTTGAGTGAGGGCGTGAGGGGTCTCTTTGCGTTGCGAGGGAATGAGAAGGAGGGAAAGGGTACGGAGAGCAGGGAGCGGGGAATAAAGGTGTTGGAGGACCCAGAGGTGAGGTCTGGAGAGGTGGAAGCGGAGAACAGGCACGGGAGCCCCGAGGAACAAATCAGGCCAAGGGCAAGGAATACCGTCCGTACGGGAAGGAAAGGGCTGTTTGGCCATTACTAGTAGTAAGCCTGCTGCTTTGGGTTGCTGCCGTTTGAGCGAAAGGGAGGCAAGTGAGCAGAGTTACTAGGCACCTCTTCTGGGGCCGGACAGACCATGCGTTAAGGGTATGGAAGAAAATACATTCCTTATATTGAACACAGCCATGAATGATGGCTAGTGTGTACGGATCCGTACCTCGATGGTCTTCGTGGTCGACACGTCGTCTGCTTACGTCACACCCCGTTAAAGCCCGGGGCTCCACAACGGAGTGTTCCCAGCCAGAATCCGCGGCCATAACCGTCGACCGTGCCGACTACCGAGTATAGATGCCGTCACAACTCAACCTCCAACTTACAACCAAGGTCAAATTAAAACACCGAATATTCAGTGATTAGTAGTTATCAGCAACTGCAGCAATCCATCTCTTCAGAATGGCACCCAAAACTCCGCCCCCGAAGGTGCCGACGGTCGCCGAGACGCTCAAGCATCCTGCCTATCCAACCGCAATCTGGAACCTGGAGCCAGATCGTAAGGGCCTGGTTCCCGTGGCCGAAGGCCGGGGCGGGCCCTTGAACATCTCATGGGAGATTCACGGTGCCGGCCCAATCAAGCTCTTTGTAAGCATCGCCTCCCGCTCATCAGCTCCATTCACTCACCACCGTAGTTCATCATGGGCCTCGGCGGTCTCAAATCCGCCTGGCAGCGCCAAACCCTGAACTTCGGTCACGAGCGACGCGACCAGTACTCGGTGCTGCTCCTAGACAACCGCGGCATGGGCGACAGCGACAAGCCACTGATGCGCTACAGCACGAGCGAGATGGCGCGCGACGTCGCCGAGGTGCTCGCCCACCCGTCCGTGGGCTGGCTCCCCTCCTTTCCCCTCCCCTCCCAAGTTGAACGCACCCTCCACGTAGTCGGCATCTCAATGGGGGGAATGATCGCGCAGGAGCTGGCGGCGCTCATCCCCAACGCCATCTCCTCCCTCTCGCTGGTCTGCACGGCCGCCGCCATCGAAAACACCACCACCTGGGCCGAGAACATGGCCCAGCGCGCCTCCCTGCTCCTCCCCAAGACAGTGGACCGCTCGGTCGCCGACACAGCGCGGCAGATCTTCTCACACGAATGGTTGAACCAGCTCGACGACGTGCACCTGCCAGACCCAAAGACCACGCCCAAATGCGGCCCGCCCCTCACCCCCTCCAGCCGCACTTCCCCCGTTGATGACAGCAGCAGCAGTAGCAGTACTGGTCCAGCATACCTCAAGTTCGACACCAACGCGCAGCGCTTCGTGGCCCAGGAAATGCACAAACGCCTCGACACCTCGGGTCGGTTCGGTCTCAAGGGATTCCTCCTACAAATGATCGCGGCGGGCTGGCACCACAAAAGCCCCGCGCAGCTGGCCGACATGGCGGACCGGGTCGGGCGCGAGCGGATCCTGGTGATGCACGGCACCGAGGACGGCATGATCAGCGTGCCGCACGGCCGGAAGCTGATTGAGTACATCCGGCCGGGCAAGGGCATGATTCTCGAGGGAATGGGCCATGCGCCATTGGTCGAGAGGTGGGAATGGTTCAACCGGGTTGTGGAGGAGCAGTGCAATTTGGGGGAGAGGTTAGATGGAAGGCGGGCATGATTGATTAGTGGTCGTATGGTTAGATCGGGGTTCTGGGTGTTCTGGTTGTGTCCTTTGGGAACTGTATCATTGGAGTAAGGTGAGCTGGGAAAAGGCTGTACATAGAAGGTTTATTTAGCCATGGATGACGCGCTAGCACACTCATGAGAGGGTATCTGCAACATTCTTCAACCGATCCACCTGGGGCACCTGCCTCAGAGCATGACAAAGCCAACCCCGCTCGAAACGCCCTCCTCCAGCTGGTTCCGCTTGTTGACACCGCCATGGATCGGATTCGCCTTGTAGTTGAAGAGATAGTAGTGCAGCTGGCCGTCGCCCGGGCCAAACTTTTGCTGCTCCAGGAACAGCGAGTTGTCCATCAGGGACAGCGCGTTGAACACGTCAAAGTTGTGTCGCTTGGCGAGGATAAGGGCGTCAGCCACCAGCGCATTCAAGCGCGTCTTGAGCGCCGAGCGGTCGTCGGGTGCTGTCAGCGCAACTTCGCTTGCGTAGTAAAAGAGGTACGCGGCGCGGATAGACGAATACTTTTGCGACTGGATGACAGAGGACTCGAGACAGTAGAAGGAGAAGAAGTCGGTGACCTTGCCGTTTGCGTCCTATGCTAGGCATCAGCATGTGGGTCAAAACCGAGTGGTCGAAGATACTAACCTCAACAATATAAGACCAGATGACCTGCTCGCCAGGCGCATCCCACTTGTGAAGCAGCCAATGCTCAACCTCGGCTCTATCCCACATCGGTGTGAGGTCGAACCGCTTCAAGTAGCGCTCTAGGAGATCTTGTACGGCATCCAGGTCTCGGGCCTCCATCTCTCGGAGCCCGCGGGTCGACGTATTTTCGGGCACGTTGTACTTGCGTGCCTGGTATGACGGCTTGCTGTTCGGTGGGCACGGGCTGAACCCAACCTCGTACAGCTTCATCCAGTTGAGCGCACGGTGGTAATACCGGCAGGTGCTCACTGGCCGCGGCAGCACGATGCCGCCCGTGTAAATGGCTTGCCAGACCCCCTCGAGGTTGACCCGCCGCGTGATCTCCTTAATCAGAATAGGGGCAAGCCGCTTGCCTCTCAGCTTCTTGTGGATGCAGAGGAAGTTGACCTCGGCGCTGTGAATCACCTTGTTCCGCACACGCATCTCGGTTGGGATGGCCGAGATGAAAGCGCAGAGGGTGTTGCCGCTGCGGATGCCGACATGCCATTCCTTCCTCCAGCCTGGAGATAGGAGAGACCTGCCCCAAGGGTTAGCCAAAACCCTAGCTTTTCACATTGTCTCGGCGCGTCAACTCACCATCTCAGCAGCGAATTAGAGTACTTGAACCTGAACATGGCCTCGTCATCCTCCACATAGTGACCATAAAGTAGCTTCTCAACCTCTTCCAACTCCGTATCGTTGGTGAGATCCATGGTGACCCAGCGGAATGGCTCCAGTGCAAGCGGTATTGGTTCTGTGGGTATGTCCTTGACGTCCTGGACTTTCAGCGGGCCCTCCTCGAAGAGTTTGGGCTCCTCCTCGCCAAATTGAGGGACTGGCTGGGTGCTCCAGAACTTGTACGACGCCATGTCCTTGCGATTCTTCCCGCTCGTCGCCAAGCCGGTCATGATGTCCTGGAGCTTGAGCTTCTTGAACGCCTCGATGGCACTGGCAGTCTTGTCCGACGAGCCCTCGCCGGCGGCAAGCTCATTGGCAAGGGCCGGGTTCAGGGCAATAAACTCGCGGATTTGCTCAGGCGTCAAACCTTCGATCGCCTTTCTGGGGTCTGCTTCAGCCTGTGCTGCCGTCATTCCGCCGCGTCCCATAGCATCGGCCAGCGCCTGCTTGACCTTCTTCTTCTTGCCCTTCTTCTTCTTCTTTTTCCCGGACGCATCGCCCTCGCCGCCGGTTTGTGTTTGCGCCGCGCCGTCTCCGGCTTCCGAGCCGGACTCGTCCTCGGACTCGGCGGCGGCCTGTTTGCTTGTCAGGCTGAGTAGCGTCTCAGCAGCCTCCTGAGCTTCGCGTTCTTTGGTCGGATCGACCACCTTCGATTCTTCCGCCATCGTTGGAGGCGCAATTAACTTTTGGGAAAGGAACCGATAAGGGCGAGTCGTGCTTCACTCTCTAGGGCGAAGAACAGACGTGCTCTGGGACGGTCGTTTCTGACCTCAAGAGCCGGAGTGGGGCAGTTTGAGCTTGGCAATCAGCCATCCAACTTCGGCGGGGTGGAGTGAGCTTATCGATAAACAATGTAGTGTGAGTATGTGAGACAAGAGAAAGAGTCGACTACACCCGTGGACGTTTTCAAGTATGTGGTCACCAGACTTGAAAGCAGTCCAGGCAACGATCAAGTACGCAATGGCGACAGGGAGATTGGATCTTGACGAGGAACGACGAAGATTGGGATAATTATAGTAGGGGAGCTCCACTAACACTATACAGCCTTCAGCAGATCCCGCTTTAGCTGCTGAAGATAGGACGCTGAACACTTGGAGAACGCAGTCTCCAAGTCGATCTGCTAAAACCCAAGTCAAGAGGCAACAGGCGGCGTGAGAAAAGGGGAGAGAGTACAGGGCTTGTACGAGTTGATGGTTGAACGTCAACGAATCGGATGTAGTTAGCGTGCCAAGGCCCTTTAGGCTTCGTGCCTCCGGGCGAAATAAATTCCATCCATCCATCCATCCGTTTTCAAGTATCCCGGACAACAAGAGAGTTTCCAACTATAGGCATCCTTGATTCAGTCTTCTATCTTTCCAGCCCGCTGCTCAGAAGACTCACTTACGGCTGTGATTGTATCGTTCACACCCCAACATGTGGCGTCTCTTTGACCTGAGATCCCCCTTTCAATGTCGAGTTCACGTCTTCCGCCAGTTTTTTCTTCGCCCACAGTGGTGGTTGTATCTTGGAAGCCAGATACCTCAATGCCCCTGTTCGGCTGGACTGGCTCAGCATTGGCCGAAGCTAGTTCAGCAGCCGGAGCCAAACCCTTCTCCAACTGATACCCTTCGTAGCCAAAAAGGTTATTTTTCTTGAGCAAATCTCTCATTGTGTCCAATACCCTAGGATTGATATCCCGTTAGTGGACACGGTTGCTAGCAGCCCGATTGTTCCAATGGTCACTTACAGAAGCCTATGCCGGAGGTTTCCTGGATACAACGAGGATGCGAGGAGATCGAACCGGCTGAACAAACAGCCTAGCCACGCTATGACCAGGTTTGCAGAAGAGGGTGATCCTTACAGGGCATAAAGAACACCCGACTCGCGAAGTCTTCCACGAACTCAGGCGGTAGATAGTGCTGTTTGTACTCAACAATATATGCATGCGTTATCTTGTGGCGAAGGGGCCACCAGGGGCCCAACTCGTCTGTGAATGTCGTCGTCAGCCAGTCTCCAGCTCAGGTTTAAGGCAAATGCGCCACGGGTAGCGGAGTCGCATCGAGACATATTGGATGGCCAGTGGTCACGTCGACTGAAGCAGTGCCATCCCACAGATCTCCATGCACAAGCGTTGGCGTCAACCTCCTTCGTTCGGTCTCCAGGGGCCGCAGGAGCCGGGGAATAACTAAGAGGCCTTCACGAAGCTGCCGCACTTCGTCTGGTACATGAGTCTGCTCTTCCATGTGGAAGATTCATTCCAGCCCTCTGGACAAGCACCCTTCCCAACTGTCGCACAGGGAAAACGTCTGGATGTCCCTCCCCCCCCCAACAACCTCGCCAAAGTACATGTTAATGGGAAAACCGAACTGGCTCCCGTTTTTGGATTTACTCCGCTTGTGAAACTCGGCAACCAGCTTTGGAAACTCTTTTACGTTTGGGATACTGTCCGAAAGTTCATGGAACCGGCAGACGAAGAAATATGTCGGGTTCCCCAGTGTAAGAACCCCATGCCAGGGGCTCGGGAACCATCACCGGCACGATGCTCTAGAGCAGCGACATGGCATAATACTCGGCTGACACCATGTCCTTGCCATGATCGACGATGTGCACACGGGTTAGCACTAATGGATCCTCCCCCCCCCTCCCCCCTCCCCACCCCCCCACCCTCCCGGGAAGATTCCACGCACCAAGACAGGCTCCTCAGGGAGGTTTCTCCTGTACCGGTCATCATTTAGCTCAGCATGAACACCATCGGTCATGTTGAGCGAGAGCCCAAGGGCTCTCTGGGACTGACGACACTCTACATTCCCTTCACCGACCCGTTGTCGCCTATTACTGACGTGATCGTTGTTCACGGCCTGAATGGTTGTTCCCGAGGTACTTAGAGCAAGGGAGGCATCCCTGAACGCTTCTGGCCTCGCGAATGGCTGCCAGAATGTGCACATTTACACGTTTGGTTGCCTGTCTGAGTTTACTCGAGAGTCAGTCATCAACATTGCCGACATTGCACGGTCTCTGCTTGCTGCCATCAGACCCTCCGTTAATGAATAAGGGGAAACGGATACGTTCAGTTTGCGAGCTTTTGTCGGCAACCATGGTCGGCTCTTGATATGCCGGTTTGGCGAACCCACATCAACCTCACTTATCCTCAGTTGATCTTTGTCGCCCATAGTATGGGGGGGCTCATTGTCAGGAAGGCTTGTATCGTTGGACATCGGGAAGTGGAATTTAAATCGGTCTTCGACGCATCCTCCATTTTCTTCTTAGCAACTCCCCACCAAGGCGCCGCGATTGCGCAGACTCTCTCACAGCTGACTGCTGTAATCGGACTGCGCCCCTTTGTCGAGGACCTGTTTCTTCAGTCGCCAGTCATTCAAACCCTCTGCGAGGTTTCCCGCGCGTCAGTAGTGATATCCAGTATTCTCCCTCGACGAAACATGACCAACGACGGTTGGAGTCAACAAAAGCTTATCGTCGAGCAGTCCAGCGCTGTCATACCCCTCGCCAATGAAAGAAGGACCTTCCTCGATACAGACCATCGCAACGTGGTCATGAATTCGACACCGGACGACCCCTCCTACCACCCCATCAGAAACGCGCTAGCAACCGTCATGTCATTTCAACGAGACTCTTCTCAACTCTAGAAACGGGTCGCAGCCGAAGACGACCAGGAGGCGCTCAACCGGTTTTGGGGTGTCTCGGATGCCTCCTAAGACGACGTCATGGTGCAAGAATCCATCAAGCTGCCCAGATCGTGTGAATGGCTCACCAGCGGACTACTATCAACTCAGGAAAGGGTCGATGGCTTCGTCGACGTATGGCTCTGCGGTCGTCCTGGAGTTGGCAAAAGCGTCTTGTCAAGCCATGTCATTGGCGACCTTCGCAACCAAAGCCTAGACTGTTGTTTCTTCTTCTTTCAGGCGCGGGATAATGTCAAATCGACGACAAGTGGCTGCTTGCGGTCCGTGTGGCATGGCAGATGGCGATGTCGCATCCTGGTGTCCACGACAAGTTGAAGGCCATCCGATCAGACTGGAGCGACAGCCCGATTGACGAGATCGACTCTCACTCTGTCTGGAGAAAGGTATTTCTTTCGGGTATTCTCAAGGTCAATATGAGCAGGCCTCAATTTTGGGACATCGACGCCATGGACGAGAGTGAGGGCGCAGCTGACATGCTCACCTCTCTTACCCGCATCCAAGAACATTGGCCGATCGCGATTCTTGTCACATCAAGAGACACCATGGAAGCGCACCAAAATGGTGCCAGTCCGAACCGCAACATCAGGACCTACATGATCTCAGAGCAGGATATCTTGCAAGACATCTCGATCCTGCTCAAAGCCTACCTCAAATACCTACCGTCCTGGGTCGGCCAGATGGCCCAACCCCGATGAGATAGCCTCACAGATTCTCAGGAGGTCGGAAGGTTGTTTCTTGTGGGCGTCCATCATCTGTTCGGAACGCCGCCAAGGCACAAGCGAAAGGGAGATTATGAGGGTCATGGGGAGCACACCCTCCAACATTGATGCTATCTATCGCGACATCCTGGCAAAGATGGAAGCCGCACCCTTTGGGAAGGCGGTAACGAAAGCCTTCATTGCCTGGACAACTACGCCTTTTGGCCGCTCAACGTAGCCGAGATATAGACGCCCATTGAATGGACATCAATGACAAGATTGATAATGTTCAACACGCCATTTCAAGGTGTTATGGGAGCCTCGTGTGCGTGGATCAGTACGAACGGGTCCAGTCTGTTACACAACAGCCTGGGAGTTTTTCACCCGCAAGGATGTCGAGTCAGAATTCGTTCTCACAAGAGCACAAGGCCATCGTCGACTGGCCATGGTGTGCCTGAAATTCCTATCACAGGATCCTCGGGTGCCGCTGGCAAGTCAAGAAGACTCCTCCCTGAGCCGGACCCTGCCCAGCTCCGACGCGGCCGCCCACGCTCTCCCCAGCCGTCGCCTCAAGTCGCAAATCCCTTTACATACTACGCCTCTAACTTTCTGTTTCAGCATCTGAGCTTCATCCACTCAGATGACGAAGAGTTGCTTGTCATGCTCTCCAACTTTTTAGGGAGCATCAACTTTCTCCGCTGGGTTGAGTTCATCGTCACTAACGGAGATCCACGCACCATCTACCAAGCCGGGACAAGACCGTCAACTACATTTCGGATCGCAGGGCTCAGCACTCACCACCTGTCGGCCTTGCAAAGAGGTAGGCAGAACTCGCTCTCTTTTGGAGAAATGGGGAGACGACTTGATTCATCTGATCACCAACTTCTCTGGGTGGTTAAGACGCTCACCCCAGGCAATCCACCATCTGATCCCCCCTTTCTGTCCCCCGGATTCAGCTATCCGTCGGCAGTTTACGAACCCTATCCGAGGGCTCAATGTGCAAGGTTTGTCCATGGACGGCTGGAACGACTGCCTCACGACGACAACGTATGCCGACGGTATGAAATCAAACATGGTGGCTGCCGGGTCAGGATATTTTGCATTCGGCATGATGCACATGGCCGGGCAAGTCTTGGTCTATGACGACACTATCTTCCAGGAGCTCCATGTCTTCTGCCACAAAGAACCCGTTTGGGGCCTGGCATTTGCGGAAAGCGGCAAATATCTCGCCTCTGCAGGCACGAGAACAGTCCGCCTGTGGTCGACAGCTGACTGCTCGGGACTCGTTTCCTTCAAAATTACCTCTCTGTGCCTCAGCCTGGGATTCCTGGTGGAGGATTCCATCTTGCGAATTGCAACGAAACAGAACCGGTTGATTGAGTGGGGCATCGAAGCCAATGCGTTCATCTACGATGAGCTACTTACCTTGACGACCGACTTACCAGACAAGATGCAATCCAGAACACCAATGTTGGCGGAGCTGGACGCTGCCTCACAGCTTCTCACAGTTTTGTACGGAGGCGAGAATATCAATCCCTGGGACTGCATCGAGAACCGCATCTATGATACATACGAGGAGACTGGATCCGTGCAGATCTTTGGCAGCCGCAAACTCGCCGTGGGCGTAACCACTGCCGGGCCGCCGCGTTCGGCCACACCCTTGATACCGACCTCTTTGCAGCCACTTACACTGACGGTGATCTCATTGTCTACGATATTGACATTGGCACCCCCGTTGCTTCCGCAGAGGGAGCAAACACAATTGTCTTGGCGGCTTTCCGCGACGGCCGGACGCTCGCTGGAGCTGACTCCGCAAGGAATTTCTCGCTATTCGAGTTCGAAACACTCCGCCCACTCTATCGCGTCCGGTTTGACACTCAGATCCTGCCACAGCACTTTGCACCACGTCGGACAGCCTGCGATTCATCGAAGTCCGCGGTGACCAATGCCGGGTCTGGGAGCGCCGTGTTCTTCTTCGCACGGATACGCAGGATGATGACAACAGCGACACCGTCTCCGTGTCAACCCGGCCCAGGAAGTTGACCACCAGATCGTCACCGGAGTAGGCCCGGCACTCTACGCCATCGCTTGTAGCGACCAATCCAGCGTGGTATCTGTGGGATGGAGGACGGGCCTGTTTTGGCCCATGACACTTCGGGACCAGAGCCTCACAAGCAGCTCTTGCTCGTCCAAACCATGCAGTGTAGGGTGAACTTGCTCCATTTCGATGGCCGAGGGTCTATCCTCGCTTGCGGTGACCTTTCGGGGAGGTTCACAGTGAGAGAGGTCTCTCGGTCCAACAACCCACGGCGAGGGAAGACGTGGGTTGTAGGGCTACCGCTCGTGGATGGCCACACCCGGGGTTAAGGCACAGGGGTGTTGGTCAAGTTCTAGCCTCTTCGCGCGGCAAACGGCTGTTCATCAGTACAGAATGCCACGGCACGCTATGGCCAGTCCCCAAAGAGGGCGAACGTTGTTGGATCTGCCAGAACGAGTCAGCGAGCAAGAGCACTGGTTCCCCCTGGAAGGCTTGCCAAAGTTCCAAGGCGGACCTGCTATTCCTCATCGGTGAGACGAGGCGAGACTTGAAGGACTACGACTTGTTCAAACTTGACCCTTGTCCGAGTGGTTTCTCTGTCGCTGGAGGCAGACAGACACTTGGACCGGGTTCTCTCTCCTCTCACATTCTCATTTCTTTGCGACATACACGTAAAGAAAATAGGGGCCCGAGACACCGCTCCAGGGTCTAGTAGTCCGCGGCAGACGCACAATATTCTTCTCGGGGAGTTCCTTGGTATCGAGAGCGGCACGGACTCTCTTCAGCCTCGAGGCGAACTCAATACTCTACCATGCAGAGTGGAGCATATGATCGGCTAATATCGGCTCTCGCCTTGTTCTCTATACTGCGGACCATTGGATTGCCTCTGCCGAACTCCAACGGCCTAACCCACCGTTTCGCGTGACTACCGGTACCGAGGTTTCGTTCGTCCGGCACTTCTTCCTGCCCAACGACTGGATTGGCTCCATGGTCGTCAGCAAGATGATATTTGGTGTTGGTCGGAATGGCGACATTTTTTTTGTCCGGCGGTCCGAATTGGCCGTGATCAAGAAGGGATTGGATGCCACCGAGGATGGAGGGACGTCTCATTCGCCAAGGTTGAACAACAGTTTGCGGGCCCTTTCAGGAGAAGGAGGAAAGGTACCCTACCGGAACCGCGCGTTATCATCTACCCCTTTAATTTGACGGTGATGTACGAGAAAGCTGGCATTTATAGTGTTGTCGTCGGCGTCACTTTCTCCTCGGTCATATACATGGTTTCTGTTGACTCCAGTTTTGAATCGATGGCTTCCTTTTCTTGCTCCAACTCTGGTAGCTGCGCCCATGTACTGGCAACTCCCCTAATTCGTTATACGCAAACGCCGAGTTTTTATCACTGTTGATGTGAAAATGGCCCTAGACGAGTTGAGGGAAGAATCTTCGGACGGAGTTTAGAGTTTGGCACAAAAGCCTGCGTTGGGCTTGTGGCTTCTTTAAGAAGGTATCGAGCCATAACAGGAACTGTTAATAACTTGCATGATAAGACACTTGAGGACTGAACAACAAGGGTTTGATCAACGCAGCAACTTCAAGCACAGTTGCCTGGTTTGCAACATTGCCGCTTACTTCGGTGGTGGGTTGTGCTTTGATGCGTCGTTGATGCTACACTGCATGTCTCCGTAAATGCAACGGATCGGCCACTGGCAGGGAGTCGACAGGTCTTAAATTCACATTAATCCCTCCCGAATATCCAAAGCGGCCGACTCGAGGCTCGTCCCTCGCAACGTCTCCCAAGAATGGAAAGGGCCAACGAAAGGATGCAGCAGCAAGAGAAGGATAGTTGGGATGCTGCCCAGCAACCAGCTGGGCAAGACACGAGCTCTACCCCATAGACAATATGGACCACTCGAGATCGGGTTCTGCTTATCTGTGTGCTGGGGTACCTCGCACTTGCGTCTTCGCTGACAGCAAACATCTACTTCCCCTTGATTGACCTGCTCGCCGGACACTATGATGTGTCGACGCAAGCCATCAACTTAACCATCACGCTCTCCTTTGTCTTCCAGGGCATCGCCCCTTCCTTCTGGTCGCCGCTGTCAGACTACTTTGGCCGCTGCCCCGTCTACTTGGCGACCTTCACCATCTACACCGCCGCGTCACTAGACCTCTCCTAGTCGACAAGAACTATCCGGCCCTGCTCCTGTTGCGGGCGATGGAGAGTATCGGAGGCTCGGCAGTTCTGTCTCTGGCTCATGTCGTCGTTGCAGATGTGACGGTGCACTCGGAGCGCGGCCAGTTCCTGGCGCCCCTGCTGACGGCTACCAACATCGGGCCCTGCATTGGACCGATCATTGGCGGCGGAGCTGTACTCACCGCGGGGGACCGAAGAGGGTGCTTCCGGGCGCTGTTGATCTTCGGTACGTCGGCCATGCTGCTCATTGGCTTTGCATAACCCAAAACCGGACGCAACGTGGTGGGAAACGGTGCTGTACCGGCCAAGGGTCTTTGGAAGACGTGGTGGAGTCTATTGTTGGCTTGGAAGAGGGAGAGAAGTGGGCGGAATGGGGGGCAGGGGCCAGGACAAATGTCTTTGATGTCGAGCAACAAGCCACAGTCCCAGTCTCAAAGAGAAGGGCAAAGCCTCAGCGGAAGAGCGACCCAACATCAACACCGGCAAGACCGGCCGGGGGACATTCACCATCCCCAACCCTCTCCCACCCCTCCGCATCGTCTTCCGGCCCGACAGTTTTCTGACCCTCTGGCTCGCCGGCTGCCCGTAGGGTTGTGGTTCTGCGTCCAAGCCTCGATGACGCCCGTCTTCACCCACACGTACGGCCTGTTTGATGCCGCCGGCTGCATCCTAGCCGTAGTTGCGTTGCGGAGATGGGGACGTGGTTGGCGGGACAAGCGAGTGAAGTGACTCCAGATCAGAGACGCAGAGACGCGGATAGACTTTAGAGTTGCAATGTGGAGCTGAAGATGAATACGGATACGACCCCGACGGGATACTCCATAGCAGGGTTAGGGCTACCGTAATCAGAGATAGGGATGGATGCAGCCCGGTGTGGGGCCTGCCGTGATTAGCTACTGTCGGCAATGATGTACTGAAAGTTTCCTGGAAGAGAAGACCTAGGCAGCCGGGGAATGCACAAGCCGATGATGAGTTCCTCAAGACCTAGGAGCTGGCCCGGAGGAAGAACAGCAATAGAACTCAGATACAGTACCTTACTGCTCCCCTCGAGCTCGGCATCTGCACGGGCCGTGTGCGAAGGTGCGAGCATGCAGCTGAGGGCCTGATTGGCCGGCT
Organism: Parathielavia appendiculata; assembly: GCF_033297405.1. Lineage (NCBI taxonomy): Eukaryota > Fungi > Ascomycota > Sordariomycetes > Sordariales > Chaetomiaceae > Parathielavia > Parathielavia appendiculata. The sequence goes on along the minus strand of NW_026944229.1, from coordinate 505,245 downwards.
GATGGCTGCTCCGCCGCCACGGCAGCCTTATTACCCATGTTCATGAAACGCTCTGCTCGATTCCCTCCTAACACCTTCGTCCCTTTCATCTCTCCTCCTAATTTCACATTCCTCTCGTTCTTCGAGTAGCTTACGACCATCTCTTTCGTTAACCACCGTCATTATGGGAAAACCGAGTGCTTCCCCGATTCCCGGCATTGCCGGAAATAGCTCCGATTCAGATGCCGTGTCACTGCACACTCAGCCTGGCGACCGTGTGTACGACGACGATATTTCGGAACTGCAATCAGACAGCCTCCCACCCCTCTACGCAGACATTGAAGCCGACAATGCTCCCCTTCTTCCAACCATCCACAATCCTTCTTACGTCCTTAACACCCTGAATGACGGCGCCGGCGTCCGCATTGTGGATGTGAACTCGGGTGCCGAGTGTTTCATCAATCCCCGCCTCGATAGGGACCCAGAGCTCTTGGAGCGTCAGATCCAGCTTTCTGCAAGCAAACCGCCTCGACCTTCAGTCCGGATTCTTGGTAGGCACAGCCAAACGGTCAAGGAGAACGGCAAGTCGGAGAAGAAGATCCTCACGGACTTCGACGTCTCGGTCGATCTCACGCCGTATCTCTTCTCAGACGCAACGAGAAATGTGTCGTGGACGAAACTGCGCACCGTTGAGAACACCGAGAAAACGTGGCGCGGCACTATCCTGCGGAAACGGGCACCCGGCGTGAAGCGGGATCTTGAGGTTTCCGATCCGAAACCGACGCTGGCTGAGTGGTGCCACCGGTACTGTGCTAGCCACGCGAGGGTTAAGTCCTTTACCCTGCATCGGCGCGTTGTTGGCTTCGATGAGGAAAAGTTGAAGCAGAAGCTAGAGGCATTGGTCCGCGGCACCAACTACCGGGGAACAGTGGACATTACCTTTCCTGTCAGGGATGCCTATGTCCTGGTCTACAATGACTGCAAGATCAACAGGTGGCGAGTGACGCCGTGGATTGTTTGGATGTGCTACCTCACATTCTTGTGGCTCATAACCTGGCCTCTCCTCTTCTTCCAGACCAAAAGGTTCGAGGTGGCGGTCGCCGAGTGGCCCTTTTCGGTGCAAGAAGCCGACGGCAGCAAACGCTATGTCAGCATGTCGGAAGATCATATCTACAACCTCTGGGGCCGTGCTATCAGCCGAGCAGTTCTGGACAAGCGGCAGGGCACTTTGGATCAGGAAGACCTCATCGCCTCGCAGATGGCACCTGCTGAGCCATTTGCCAACGCCCTCCAAGGCGCGCCCAGATTCCTCAGAGAAGGAGTCAACGCCATAACGGCCATCAATCGCCAGCTTGGCTGGGGTAGGCATGATCATTGCGCATGATCATTGCTAGCTTCACAGGGACCTCTGGGCATGGAAGCTGTGAAAGTCCTGGGTATCCCCCGATGTTTCCTATTTTTCTCATGTTGCTATCGTTTTCGGTCTGCGAAGCAAGCCAGTTGTCGCGTCTTCATGCACGTCGTCCACGCTCATGCCGTACCTTATGTAGTTGAATAGCACCCTGACTCCGTTGATTCCCACGTTGAGCCTGAAATCCCGCTAACCTTCATGACACGGACCTCTCTCTCTTCAAAATGTTCAGCGTCGGCCCTGGTCTGCAACAATTTCAGGGGCATCCCGCCCATATCCCCTCAAACGGCTGGCCCATCATCTGAACCAAAGCACGTCATAATAGCGAGCAGCACTGGGGTGTAGGTTAAAACCGAATTGTGCCCTGCTACTGTCAATTCTGCCAGGTTGTTCTCGAGCAAATTAGGGGGCAAACACAAACCTCCGTGGGGTAACATTTCTTGCCGAATCACCACATCACCCTCGCGCCACGTTGCCACGAACGAGTCCTTTCCTCTCATCACCATCCTCTTCTTCTTTTCCGCCTCAAACTGCTCTCCGACGGTCCAATTTCCGCCCAACCCCTCGACAGCCGCCTTAAACAACTTATCATCCTCATGAGACGGAATATCCCAATCATTTCGCGCATGCACTAGACTCAACCTCAACCTCCCGCCCCTCCCCCGGACCGCCCTGACAGTTTCCCTCCATCGCCCCGCACTATCCCACTTATCCACCACCTGGCCCATCACAACCCTCAACAGCCAAGGCCACCACGTCAGCGGCCTCAGCACGGGCACCCACCCGGCAATGGCGTACCCGCTCAGCATCTCGGGCAGCGAGCTGAACGCGGCCACCAGCACGACCCCGGCAAAGTCCATCCCGCCGTGCAGCGTGAACAGCTCGCTCGCGGCCGACGCCACGGCCGTGCCCAGGCTGTGGCCCACCAGCGCGATGCGCGACGGCGGGATGCCGGCCGTGTGCACCGCCCAGTGGACGGCCGCTTCGGCGTCGAGAATGAGACCGTGCTCGGTCGGGGAGCCCGTGCTGAGGCCGAAGCCGCGGTAGTCGATGGCTAGCACGTGGTAGGGGCTGTGCAAGGAGGTGAGGGAGTGGTAGTGGGCCGGACGGAAGCCTTGGGTTAGTTGCGCGGCGTTGCCGTGGACTGGTGGCGGTCAGATTTTGGTTGATATAGGCGAGTGTTGGTGAGAGGAGAGACCGCTTACAGGTGACGATGAGTTTCGCTGAAGGGTCGTCACGGAGGAGGCGGAAATTTTCGGTGGTGGTTATGTCGCTGACTAGCCCGCTTGGTTGGGAGGAGAGCTTGGCTTCGTGCTCGGCGTAGACAGAGAGGGGAAGGACGTGCCATGCGTACAGGGTTTGACCGTCGGCCGTGGTGAGGTGAAACGGGGTTACTTGGTTCTCTAAGGGAGGGGCATCTGGTCAGTAGGCAAATATCCTGCGCCATGTGCGGCAGGGAAGTCGCTGACTGGCAAAACCCCATTGCTCGGGCTCGTTGACGTCTCCCCACCAAAGGCTGTGGACCTTGTGTGCATAGAGGAAACTGAGTTGGCAGAGACGACGAGAATCAGCAATCAGTTACTCGTCCTGAATTCTACGGATTCTATCGAACAAGAACACCTAGGAGCCTTACTTGCGCTGGAAATAGGGTATGGAGGCCAAGCCGAGGAAGAGACTGTAAACGGCCAAGGGCACGCCAACCACGAGGCTGGCGACAAGAATGGGCACTTTGTCTACCATGGCGGATGGCTGCTGCTGGCGAGACTCGGGCTTCGGCATGACACATGTGCAAGGAATGCCTGCTTGGTCAGTTAGTTGGATGAAGTCTGCTACTGTTACAGCATTCAGTCATAAGGTACCTTAGGTATGAGATTTAATGTGCGAAGACGAAGCAACCACACTTCCGGTATTCCTGGCAGGGCTCACGTTGGCCAAGTGACGCGTGGAATCATCCAAGCGCTGTTATGGCGCGTAATATGTCGTACCAGATTTAAACGACCGAATGAGTGGGAACAGGGCAAATGCTAGATGCTGGTGCTAGCAGCCTAGCACCACCAGTTCTGTACTTCAGTGGAGAATTCTCGGAACTATTAAGGTAGCGCAACACGTGCGAAGTGGGTACTGTAAGTTCCTGATCAACGCCTTCCAAGCGGAGGGTCAGGTCAGCACATCCAATATTACCTCGTATCTCATCAGGACACCTCATTCGCGCGATGACGATTCAAGCTCCTCTAATTAACAAAAATCTATTACACCTTCCTTGTACATGAATGAAAAACAACTGCGTTGCTCGCTGGTCTTCACGCTCAGATTGCCATGTTCGCCACCTCGAGTAGAGCACTGTTCAGTACCGTATCAAATCTTATCTGAGGTCACTGGGTCAGACAACGCATGTCGCGGAGCTTACCACTGGAGGTTGCGACCCTGCCCAATCAACGGCATTTCCCGGTGCTGCAGGGAAGTTGTTAGCGCCTCAGAACGACAACGCCAGGAGACGGGAACCATTTTCTTTTGGAGTCCCGGCCATTCTTCCCTGGCCTGCATTCGCAACCTCGCATGAAGTTCGAGGGTCGATTCTTCCGGCAGCAGCACACCACCGCTCTCTCGACAGGTAGCCAGAATTCTCACCTCTCGATTGATAGCATTGGTTCCACGCGAACAGCTCTCCATGCCAATACATGCATGAAGGGCCTTTGCACCATCTGCACATCCGCTTCGGCCGGTCCCTGCAATGGAGAAGAAGAGGAAGCTGCCGGCACGCGCTGCTGCCCGAGCTGAGCAGGCGGCTAAGAGGAGAACCATGACTCCTCCTCAGAGATCAGTCACCCCAGCCGCGCCAGCTGCTGCGCCCGAGCCAGAGACAGCTCCGGTCGAAGATGTCCCTCCGCCGCTTCCCAAATCCATCACTACGGGCAAGCCGCTGCCTACCGTCGACTCACCCCAGCCAGACGACCTCTCTAATAGCGACTTCCAAACCGTATCAGAAAGGTGCGTGTATTCCCCACTCCTGTACTTGTCGCGCTTCGCAAGCTGACAGGTTGGTGTAGTGGTGTTCTCGCTGAGTCTCTGTCGCGTTCGCGCCATATCTGGACGGTCGAGGGTATCTTCGAAAAGTACTGGTCAAAACCGGCCAAGAAGAAGGGGGTCGTGATCGAGGAACCAAACAATCCGCCTAAGGAGAGCATGACAAAGCTGGGACAGGTCACCATCACCGTCGAGCCTCACGTCTTCGAGGCGACCATGTTCGCCGTCAAAGATCCGAAACCACCAGTCCCGAATCCCCCGACCGCCGAACGACCCATCGTACAGTACGGACCACCCAATGGTGCCATGCCGCCTCCGCCAACGCCTACACAGAAAACCGCGACCGCGACGAGCGTGTCGACGCCGGCCCCCGATCCGTCGCAATCGCAGGCCCAGGTGTTTGCCCCGGTCGATACGAAACCTCCAACTCCAATGCAAGCACAAACCCATACCCATACACAGACGCCCACTCTGCCGGTTGCGCAGCCCGCCTCTGGTCAGCTTATACCTGACGCATCGCGGCCGACACCACCCGCTCCTGCCATGGCTCCAAGGCCTGTGGCGTCACCAAGGGGTATGGAGTCGGTCCTCTCGCCCACCATAGCGCCACCACTGGTGCCCCAAAGCTCCCCGGCACCTCAGCCGCAGCCCCCGCGACCAACTCCCCCGCCTAGCTATTCACTCCCAACAGCGCCGACTTCAAGCGCGCCAGCAGTGCCTCCTAGGCCCACGAACACCGTCCAACCCTATCCGACGCCGAATGGTGCGCCTGCTACCCCTGCGGCTGCGGCGGCGAAACCGGCTGCTCCGGGCACAGATCCCATAATCCTTATGCTGGCAGATAAGGCCGGATCGGATCCTCAGCTCCGCGATCTCATGAAGCGCGTTGCGCAGGGAGACGCAGCTAAGCATGAACTAGAGCGCTTCCAGGCCATCATTGACGCCATCACGGCCGAGAGCAAGCGTAACGGTAGCACTGCAGGGCCGTCTGCGGACAGGCTTCTGGTCGACGGGAGGACGGTGCGATATTTCGCTGATGAAGTGCGCGCAATTCTAGACATTGTCCTCTCCTCAAACCCCAAACAAACCTCGGCCGACCTACGACCGCCGGTGGGCAGTGATCCCCTTGTCGTGATGCTCGTCAAGGCAGCGCTTGACGAACCGCGGACCCGGGACATTGTGCGTCGCATTGCCGAGGACAAGCCGCAGTTCGCCGACGCCACGGATCTCAGGGTCATACTAGACCGCCTTCGTGCCAAACTCGTCAAGGACAAGGATCGGCAGCATACGCAATCCCCAGCTCCGGCATCAACCGCGCCTCCCAGGCCCCATGGTGTTGCAAACGGTCACACGGCACGGTCCGCCAGTACCACACCACCAGCCCCCGCACCCCAGACAGCGCTCCGCTCCAAGGGTCCACCGCCGCTACCACCAAAACTGGACATATCCGGGATTGTGTTCGAGTTTGCCGGCGGCACGGGCGATCGATACCTGTTCCCCAAATTCAGCCTCCTCGAATACGTTCCCGTTCCCACTGGACAGCAGGTGATAGCCTCTTTCCTGCTGGTCCGCAAAGGGAGCAAAGCCGAGTATCCCGTGGCCGATCCAGAGTTGGATTACTACCAGCCTCTGACGATCCGTCTCTTCACCCACGCCGGCCGCCACCTCGAACATCTCGCCCGAGTCGTCGCCCCGCAAGACGAGGTGAGGCGGTACATGGACGACGTCATGACCAGGATGACTAGGGCTGAGTATATCCTGCTTGCGATGAGGTTACCCAGGCGGGCTTGGACCGAGGATGAGAACGAGGAGAACGAGAGGGACGGTGGTGCGAGGGACGGCAAGCAGACAAACGGCGGAGGGTTATTGTTGAAGGATAAGGACGACAAGGAAAAAGAGATTGGGTTGGAGGTTGTGCAGAAAGCCAACACGCGACCACCACAGCAGCCGGGGGTGTTGTGGACTGCGAAAGCGACCAAGCCAGAGGTCAAGGATTTGCCGGGGAGGACAAAGGGGTTGGAGAAGGTCATGGATGTTGATGAGCAGTACCAGAGTTTCGTCGCTTCGGTTAGCCGGAAAGAGGTGTAAGTTACGGGGTCATTGTATTCGTTTGATTTCCGAATGTTTTGACGCTTGATTATGGGGGGTGGACTATAAAGGAGCGGGTGAAAAGAGGTGTTGGACGGTTTATGTACGAGGGTTTCTGGTCCCATGGTCTCGGAAGCACCAACCCCACGTTTCTTTTTGTCGTTTCCATATCCAACGGACGGTTCCCAGCTGAGCGGCTGGTCAGGAAAGGGGTATATCACGGGCGGAGTTATGCGCGCAGTCGTCTTGGCTCGGTTTACAGCTTTATCATTATTTATTCTATGTTCGCCCGATCCTGTCTCTTCCGCTTGAGTATCGACGTGGCAGCCGGTCTACTCTTCAGAGTCTGAAGGCAGCTGATTGAATCAGGAGCAGTCGGAGAGCGCGCAGAGAAGCAAATGCCAGAATCATCACCTCTATCCACTTCCTAAATGTTCCTACATGGCTATCACCGTCTTTCCGCGACTCTAGAAGTCTGCCTCGCTCGCGGGGATACAGTCCACTCCCACGTCCCCCTGAATATTGTCGCACACAATCTGCGGCTCCCCCTTCGGACTGGTGATGTTGATGTTCTCCAAGTGGATCCCGCTGCACGTCGCACCGGGACTGCACGTCAGGTCCGCCACCACCCTGCCCTCTTTGCCGCTGCTGCTCCCGCGGACGTTGAGGAACTTGACGTCGGTGATGTTGACCCGGCTCGGGTACGCCGCGCAAGTCGATGCGTTGATGTTGAAGTAACCTACCAATATTGTCAGCTGTGAGTTTCCTCTTTCGGAAATGTCTTGAGGTGGTTCCGGGAGCAAATGCGCTATCTCGGTTGCAGGATGGCTCCTGAGACAACCATGAAGGGGTAAAAACAGTCCACCAACAAAGAAAACTGTTGCCTACACTGGTCCAGCACGATGGGGTTGTCGGTGTTCTCGACCCGGATGTCCTTGTACGTGATGTTGCGCATGTAGCCGTACCCGACATTGGGCCCGGCCCACGCCTTGAGCCGCGCCCCGTTCTCGCCGTTGACGAGCGTGATGTTCTCGAGCAACGCGTTCGAGATGAAGTCCATCACTCCGGGGTACTGCCCGATGCTGCCCATGCTCACGCCGTGTGTGCCGTTGCACCAGAGGTTGCGCACCAGGATGTTGGTCGTGTTGGGCTTCGGGGAGAAGCAGTCGTCGCCCACGTTGACGCGCGTGTTGAGGACGGTCAGGCCGTCGACGTTGAGCGAATCGAAGCCGTCGGTGTTCTTGGGGAGGGACTTTGGTTGGGAAGAGGGGTCATGTCAGTGGGCGAGCTCTGCTGAGGGCAGGGAAGGCCCGGAAGGGGGTTAACAAGGAGGGCTTACTGATGCGTTTGTGGAAACGGCCGAGATGTAGACGTTGTCGAAAACCACGTTGTTGGTCCGGACAAAGAAGTTGGTCCAGCATGGCGAGTCCTTGAGGTGCAGCCCGTTCACCTCGACGTTGGTGGCATTGTCGGTAAGGAAGAGGATAGGCCGGTAGTATTTGTTGTTGGGGTCGAGAATCTCAGCGCCCGAGAAGCCATCCCACCAAGCTTGGCCGTTGCCATTGATGACCCCGGAGCCGTAGATCTTGATGTCCCTGTGATTTTATCAGCATGATGAGATGGGACGAGTGGGGAGGGAACTGGCTCACTTTCCACCCCAGACCCAGAATGTGATACTCTTCTGGAATGGGTAGTAAAAGTTGTTGTCTTGCCAGTATTCAATGTCGTTGGTGAACTGGTGGAATTGTCAGTGTCCTTTTGATTGCCTTGTTGATGCCGTCTCTCTCTAGGCCTTACCTTCAGCTCGCCATCAATCTTCACGTACACATCCTTCAAGAAGGTCAAGTCCAGCTTCTTGCCAATGACATATTTCTTCCCCGTTTCCAAGTACACAAGGCCGCCATGATTTGCCTTTTTGAGGGCCCACAAGAAGTCGTCGCTGATGTCGTCACGGTCGTGCTTGGATGCGCGTATGGTGACCTTCTTCCGGTCTTGTTCCACAGCGTTACCCCAGTTGTCCTTCTGCTTGTGATGGCTGTTGGACGTCAGCGCGCGGGGAAGGGATATCGAGGCGCCTTCCGGGACGAAGACACTCGAAGCATCACTCCCTAGGGCAATGGCAGTTGCCGAGGCCAAGGAGGCGGTAACGGAAAGGAGGAACGCAAGCGACTTCATTGTGGCGGTGCCAAGGTCTTGGGCAGAAGCTTGATTGCACCCATCATCTTGGCTTCGCGATGCAAGGTTGAGGGGTATTTAATCCCCCAACCCGCATCACCTCGGCTGCCTTAAGGTAGGTTTCTCTGCGGGGAAGGCTGATGAATGACGCGAGTAATTTCTCCGCCATATGAGCGCTTCGCTGACCGTTATTCCGTGGTTGTTTGGAGCAAGAAGCTCCAACGAGCACTGGAACCTGGAGAAGCGAACCCCAGATCCACCAAGCTTTTGGGGGCAAAGCTTGGGGAAGCTTGTCTGGGTAACATCTGCCGGGAGACTTGTCTGGTGAAGATGCCCCTCTCGGTTGCCGTTTTCGTGCTCCACGATGGAGCATGGTTCGTGGCCGGGGAAATGTGACTGCCGATTTATCCGCGAATGGCAACCCGTGATCATCGATCAATCGACCATCGGCACGCTCCGAATTTTTGCCCTTTTCCCTTCCCGAGCACTCACTTGACCATTCCACGGCCGCCTTTTGTTCTGGCCCTGACATCTTCTGTTAGAAACTCAATCTCAACATCGACCGTGACTCAGCAGCTCAGCTTGCATCTGTACTTTGTACTTTCTATTCGCGAGCAGAACACCGAACCGTCAGCACGCCGCTCATATTAGTATCACTTAGTCCAGTTTCTCTAGCGCTTTCGCGCATTGGACTTCTATAATCAATCCAATCTGGCTTCATCATCTTCAAGCTGTCAGGTCTGATGGGGGGATCATCTGGAACCATAGCTAGAGTTCATCCTCCATAGGCACTAGGTAGTTGATCTGGATGTGCTTCCGTACCTAACCATACGCACCCCATCCTACTACCCCCCAGGCTGCCAGGCAAAGAAATGCCGTAGTTGAGACTACACCGGTGCGCTTGATGTCATGGTAGCCGAGTCGATGACTGGAAAAAGCTTGAGAATGCTGCTGCGCAGAAACAAGACCAAAGCACAGCATTCCTAAGGTAGCCTTCGTATGGGGCGAACCTGGAAGGGGAGATACCGCCCGAAGTCGCATTCCATCACTGAGTTGAACCCCAAGCCACAAACTGTCATGTCGTGCAGTGGAGGACGACGCCACTACAGGGGATGGTTGACGGCGACGGACCTCGGACTCAATCAACAAAGTACTCCGAACATGAAGAGTGCAGTCGCTCAGTAGGTATGCTATACGGTGCTCGAGAAGCACGCATCCATACTAAGCGTGATGTGTTATGTAAGCTCGAGCATTCTAGCTGCTCGGTTTTTGGGAGCTTGGGAAGAACCCCCCCATGTTGCGGTCTGGTGCAACTGCAATATGTGGTGAGTGAGAAATCTGGGGTGAAGCATGATTAAACAGGATACTCGCGACATTTTGGATGCTCGAGGCAATACAAAGCAACTTTACTGGCGTGCTTTGTTGCGCTCCGACAGCATTCCGACAGCATTGTATGCCCGGGCGAACCGAACTGCCCAATACAAAGTGCCTTTAAAACAACCAAGTAGTAACTTCTAGCCGGTTAAAAGTGGCATACGTGTCCGAGGTCCTTGGTTCCTTCCACAATGGTACGATTAACCGATGAGTGAATGGAGGTCTAACTTCTGTGATATTTGCGAACTAGGATTAACTTATAGGCTTAACGGAGTACTGGTCAAATCCAAGCGAGATAGTACTAGGCGAGCGATGTTAGGATGAGTGACTCGGAGCAGAAGTTATATAATAAGACGCCTTCCCAGTCAGTCGTAGGCGAGACATCTCTCCAAGGAGGTAGTGAGTGACGGTTGTTGTAAGTGGAGCGGAGAAAGGGAAACAGAGATAAAACAAAGGGAAAGACAGGAAGAGGGGAGAATGAAAACGGAGCTCATCCTGCAGGCGCTTTATACCAAGAGATGGTGTCGTTCAAACCTGCTTTAATGAGGCTGGTAACGGTAGACAAAGTTCGGCATTTTGACGACCCATTTCAACCTGCATGATCTAAGTCGGGCACCCCCCATTCGGACCACCCCCCATTCGGACCACTTCCCATTCGGACCACTTGGCAAATCTTGGCCCGCAAACACACCTATCTTCTTCAACACCATATATTGCAGTCTGTCTTAACCCACCACAATACAAGAAGCATCCGATTCTGCACTTTCTGACCCGCTCTCTTCAACTACAGAGTCCTCTATACGGCCCGCATCAATTTGAGCCTGGTGGATGTGTTCGATTGAAGCGAACTGAGTGTTGGGATCAGGGACCACCCTCTTCCTTCGCGACGGCCGGGCTGCCTCCAATTGGGCCTTCAGAGCTTCGTTTTCTTGTCGTAGCCGAGCCAATTCAAAGTCCTTCTCGTCAAAAGCCTTTTCAACCTTCTTGAACAAGAGCCGCCGGGTAGAGATATTATGTCGTCGGATGGCCAAGTTGTTTAGGTGGCCCCAAAGGTCTGTCTTCTTCCGTGGAGTCGTGAATTTGGGATACCGAACTCACAGCTGATACTTCGTATCGAACGACCACCTTGGTAGCATTTTGCAATCGCATCTTGCAAGTCCTGTTCAATATAAGGCATCTGAAACTGACGGTAATTTAGTTTTAAAATAGGCTCGTTTGGCTAAGGATTGACTAAGTTGTGGTAAGTTGAAGAGGTTGGGTTGAAAAAGCCGTGTGGGTTTGCCAAGTGGTCCGAATGGGGGGTGCCCGACTTATACGCCACCCGGCCGATACCTCCAGACCCTCGACAGCATAGCATCGTTGGAGCCAGGTTCTGTTTCTCTACGTTCTATGCAATTATAGTCCAGGAGCAGAAAGTCAACAAGTAACTCCTGCATCACGAATCGGTGCTTTCAATTGGCTGTTTCGGTGAACCTGAACTTAGAAGAACTGCATTGCCCCTCTCATCTCAGCAACAATGAATAAACTTACCGGTACAGAGCTGAGCTGTACGACCACAGGACTTTCCACATTAAACCCCCGCATCTCGCGAGGGGCTCGTTTTGAATTCCAGAGAATGGAAACCGATAACTTAAACTGAATAAAGCGAAAACTGCAGCTGATGCGCGGGGAAGCGATGTGCCGAGAGCGAAGAGCCTAGGGATGTGCTGCCTGAAGCATCGCGCTTCATCGTCATATGGCAACCTGGTGGGAATCACGAGCAGAATCAATGCTGACGTTGCGAAGCGCCTCTTGTTGAGTTGCAACTGGTATCTTGGCGCCCAGACCCAGGGGTTGACAGCTCGAGGGACTGATGGAGAGAATGGCTGTATCGACTGACATGTGATCATTGGGATGTAATACGCTGGAAGGAGATCGATGGAGTGGCCGAGAGTGTTGGAATTGGGAGCCGCGATAACGTTATGCCAGCCTTTTCTTCCAACAGTCCCGGACCTCCCTATTACGGTGGTGGCACCGTTGATGCCAAGCCTGATTCCCAACCTTTCCTGAAGCACCTCCGACGTCGACGAAACTCCGTCGGGATCTCGAGTTGCGAATACTTGGACGAGTTGAAGGTATTGAGGACCTTGCAATTTCTTAGTATTTCGGCATAGATGGAATACGGGCTATTGTGTGGTTGGACACTATGAGAGCTCAATAGCATCATTGACTGACTTGTAGGATGGATGAAGGATACAGGTACTGACGCATAACTCTCCTCGATAACAGATAAGATAGGGGCTAACGGGGCCCTGGCCCGGGTATCTTAGCGCCGGCAACTTTGACCGAAGTGGTAAGAACCAAAATTCGCCATTGGCCGGGCCGCTCATTTCCATTTAAACTCGCAGACTTCCCCACACCACCCCATCCAACCCGAATGCAGGCCAAGGCTAGTGCCGTCGAAGACCTGCCGTTGCGGACCTAGCGGCGGGACATAGCAGGGCCCATGAGTGTTTATCACACCTTCGTGCCGTTACTCGACATGGCAGCTGGTCAGACGGCGGTTGCAACAGCTGCCGCAACGGGATGCGCGCCCAGGCGCGATTGTCCTGCCGAATGGCGACACCTGTTCTCCTCGGTTCGTTTCCAGAAGGCGGGACAGACTTGATATTGCCTTGGCGGGCCGATCGGCAACTTGCTGCTTGCGCGCTGCCGAGGTGGGACGGGAAGGGGGAAGGTCCACGAGGTTGGGGGATATTAAATACCTAGATGAACGGCTCCTCTCCGTAGCTGGAAGCTTACCGTCCCGCTCTTCTTGTTCCGGATCGCCCTTTCCAATTCGATATCCCCAAAGTGTTTGTTCTTCAGAATGAAGACCATCACTTCTTCCCTCCTCACTCTGGCCTTCTCGGCCCTGGCCTCTGCCACCGACGGACCGGGAAAGGGGCATGACGGCCCCGGCGGGCACCATGGCGGCGAATGCAAGCGGCCCCTCGTCACCTCGGAGAAACTGCAGTCGCGCATCAAGACCGAGGACCTGCTCGCGGGCTCTCAAAAGCTGCAGGACTTCGCCAACGCCAACGGCGGCAACCGTGCCTTTGGCGGTGGCGGCCACAACGCCACCGTCGACTACCTCTACGAGAGCCTCACGGCCCTCAAGTACTACGACGTGGTGAAGCAGCCCTTCACCGAGATCTACTCGGAGGGAACCGCCACGTTCACAGTCGACGGCCAGGCCTTCGATGTGAATGTCATGACCTACACCCCCGGTGGCGAGGCTACCAAGCCCCTGGTTGCCGTCGCCAACCTGGGCTGCGATGTCGCCGATTACCCGGCCACAATCTCGGGCAACATCGCCCTCATCTCCCGCGGCAGCTGCACCTTTGCCCAAAAGTCGCTCAACGCTAAGGCTGCCGGCGCCGTAGGAGCGGTTGTTTACAACAACGTGGCTGGCGAGCTCTCGGGCACCCTCGGCGAACCCTTCCTGGAGTACGCCCCGGTCGTGGGCCTCAGCCAGGAAGATGGTACAGCGCTGCTGGAGAAGCTCGCGGCGGGCGAGGTGACGGCCACTCTCGATGTCGACGCAGTGGTGGAGGAGCGCGTCAGCTACAACGTCATCGCCGAGACCAAGGAGGGCGACCACAACAACGTCCTGGTTGTGGGCGGGCACTCGGACTCGGTGCCGGCGGGCCCAGGTATCAAGTGAGTCTCGCGTCACGGCAACAGCGGTCGTTACTGCGCAGACGTTTTGCTAACGATCCCCAGTGACGATGGCTCCGGCATCATCGGTATTCTCACCGTGGCCAAGGCATTGGCCAAGTTCCGCGTCAACAACGCCGTTCGCTTCGCGTTTTGGAGCGCCGAGGAGTTCGGACTGCTTGGTTCGTACTACTACATGAACTCGATCAACAGCTCCGAGACAGAACTGGCCAAGATTCGCGCCTACCTCAACTTTGACATGGTCCGCCTCCCCCCTTTCCTTCTTATCTACCTTAACGCCCAGCAAAAAGCAAACACTAACTGTAACTAACAGATCGCGAGCCCCAACTACATTTACGGCATTTATGATGGTGATGGCAACGCGTTCAACCTCACCGGCCCCGCCGGCTCCGACGTCCTCGAGCGCGACTTCGAAGCCTTCTTCCAGGGCAAGTCCACCCCTTCGATCCCGACCCCCTTCAGCGGCCGTTCGGATTACGCGGCTTTCATCGAGAACGGCATCCCGTCGGGCGGCCTGTTCACGGGCGCCGAGGAGCTCAAGACGGCCGAAGAAGCGGCGCTGTTCGGCGGCGAGGTCGGCGTGGCGTACGACGTGAACTATCACAAGAAGGGCGACACCATCGACAACCTGGCGTTGGACGCGTACTTGCTGAATACGCAGGCCATTGCCGACAGCGTGGCCAAGTATGCGCGCAGCTTTGAGAGCCTGCCGGCAGTCGAGGCCAAGACGCGGCGCTGGGATGCGGATCGCGCGAGGATGCTCAAGAGGAGCGGCGGTGTGCATGGCCATGCGCAGAAGCATGCCCATGCGGGGCCTTGCGGTGGTGGGCCGACTATCTGAGAATAGATAGCGGTTTCTGAGTAGCGAGCGGCCTTGAAGCTGGGTTCTGTGTCTTTGTTGGAAGTGGGGAGATGGCCGATGAATGTATGTATCAACGATACCGTGAGCGATGGATGACGGTCCGGGTACATACGACATAACGAGAATGAATAATGTGGCATCAGCCATTGGTGTATCGTCCATCATATGTCAGCACAGCTATCCACTTCAACTGCTGTCTTGAACCTTGCCCATTCGGGCTATCACTCAAGTATCTGTTGATCGACTGTTGAAGAAATGTGTAGTTCCAAATTTCTGAGAAGTGAAATCGAATCATTAACGTAAGCATCATACTCACCATATCTATATCCGACTTTGGCATGCCGCATTTCTATATGGTAACCTATGGTAGTTTTTCTTCAAGCTCCTTGAAACCAAGGAATCCATCAACTCTATCAATCCAATTCCAACTTCCAAGCCCAGATTTGTACTTGAGTTACCACAGCCAATTTGAAGTTGAGGTACACTTGGCCAAATCCTTCCTAACCCAAGCTACATCACCTCGCTTTCTCCTACCTAGCATAACTTCGATATTCTCAACATTCTCAACGCGCTCGGCATCTCTTTTGCAGGACCGACACACGCGCCCACGCTTGGGTAGGTGTACTCCTTGGAATTGCAACCTCCTTGGTGCTATAAAATCCTTGACTGGACCCTGCGATGCTCGGAGGCATCACGGCATGTCCCAGTAGGTGTGAAGCCAAGCCTCGCGATCATTGATACCATCGTCGCCAATGAATTGTACCACATAACTACGCCAACGACCGGCCTCGCCATGGCCCCAGATTCGGCCCGAACGCAAGCCATCGCCCAATGGCCCCCTGGATAGTGACGACCGCAAGCCGGTGAACTTGACGACCCGAATCAAGCCTCGCCCTCCAAACCGACCATCTTCAACGAGTCTCTCCACAGGCGGTCCTTTTCCTCGGAGTTGTATGTCTGCTTGACTCATCCCACTCCAAAGACCTGACCGTCGTTCTCGGCCCGCTCCGCTTCCGCGACGTCTTCCAGCTACTTCCCGCCTCTGTTCGCCCACTCCCTGCCCACGGCAGCCCACACGGTCGTCGCGGCGCCCTGCTCCGGAGACTTCAAGACCTGGAGGATGAAGGGGTTGCTCATAGTCCTTGCAGGAAATCAGGCGCAATGTGGCGGGAGATGTCAATGTTGATGGCGCCGGATGCAGGCTGGTGGCGTGCAGGCCCCGGGCGCCGTAGTCTCGGTCGATCTTGCTGGCCAGGTACACCGCCGCCAGCTTGGGCGTTGTTGTAGGCCGTCTTGGGGTTGTAACCGCCCTGTTCGAAGCTGTAGTTGTCGCTGGCCGGCAGTGTGCACGCGCGGTGCGCCGACGAGGACACCACGACCACGCGAGAATGGAAGTCCAAATCGACTGTTACGCTGGCTAGCAGAGCCGGTTTTAGCAGCTGGAAAAGCAGAAGAAGCCTAGGTAGTTGCTGGAGAAGTGCGCCTCGATCCCGTCCTCGGTGAGCATGTGCTTCTGGATGCTCATGACGCCCACGCTGTTGATGAGGATGTTGAGTGGCCCTTGGTGGTGGAGAGGATCTGCTGCGCACCGGCACGGATGCTCCTGAAGGAGTCCAGTCCATCTCGACGAGGGAGACGCGGCCGGGCTCGAGAATGCCGGCAAGGTTCTTCTGGGCCCTGGCCAGGTTGCGCGTCCGTGAGTAGCAGCGTGGCTCCCGTGGCCTTCAAGGCTCGGGCGGTCTCAACACCGATGCCCGATGTGGCGCCGGCGATGACAATCACCTTACCTGCCAGCTTGCCTTGCACGCCCTCATCTTGTATGATCTGGAGGGCCGTCGGTCGAGCATCTCCGGCGCCCTGGGGATTGCGAGGGCGTGGCAGCGTAGGGACTCGAGGATCCCATCTTGTGCTGACAGTGCTGTAATCACATACAGTTTAGGTGTGATAGGAAAAAGGTCAAGGTCTCAAGGTTGCGAAGGTAATAGTGAATTGAGCAGATGATTTTAATGAGCTTAAGCTGTGACTATTGATTAACATGCTTCACTTATACCCCTAGACGTGCCACCATCCGGGTAGTGGCCGGAGTGGCGGTCGCCATATTCGGCCAAGAAGTGAGCGGGTAGTGCGGCCGCACAAAATTGGCATTTAAGAGTCATCATGCATCCGCCCGTCCGCCCCCCGCTGCAGCCGCTTTTATACGGGCTTCCCCCGCCTTTCGGTCCTCAGGTTTGCAGACAGATCTATCCACACCCAATCATGGTACCATTGTGTTAGCCAACTGAGTTACTCCGAACCTACACATTATGCAGACCCCTAGTCGTGAATCGAGCTTGACCTGGCACTGCAAGCATGCCAGTCCAGCAGATCGCGTAAGAGAAAGTGCGACAAGGCACTGCCGAAGTGCTCCTCCTGCGCCAAGTAAGCAAAGAGCACTGGATTAGGCTGTAAATTCGGCAGAGCTAACACTTGACCTTCCGTTGCAGACGTACCCAGACATATGAATACTGGCGGCCAGAAACCAGCACGCCCCTAGAACGGGAATGGTACCCGTCCGCGGTAGGCGAGGAGCAGCAGGCGGAGGACTGGACTGTTGACTTCCCGACCATCCTCTTCCTCGACCCGAGCTTGCTGCGGCACGGCCAGGTAGATAGCGGCCACGGCGCCATGCCCGTTCCGCCGTCTATCCTACATCTGCTCGGTAGTGTGGACGAGGTCCGGTCCACGGCCGACCGCTTCTTCCAGCACATCCACCAGTGGATGCCCCTCATATCCAAAAAGAGGTCCTACGATCTTTATTTCCACAGGCAGCCAGCATTCCACTCCCACTCCGACGTGGCCCTGTTGCTCTTGGCCGTGAAGCTGATCACCACATTCCCGCCGGCCGGGCCGCGGGATTTCCGCACTCCCTTGTATTATACTACCAAGCATTTTCACCTCGAGGTCGAAAGTCTGCTTTCTCCATCGTCGTGCTGCAGGCCGGCGTTCTGATAGCGCTTTATGAACTAGACTTAGCACATGGCATCTTCCCAGCCGTCTATCTATCCATCGGGTCTGTGCACGTTATGCCCCATGCGTTGGGCATCAACTTGAACGCCAGTCGCACGGTGCCGACCCGGAAAGTGCTTACCTTGGTTGAGGTGGAGGAGCGGCGGAGGGTCTGGTGGGCCATCGTGGTTCTCGATTGGTACGTGTTGCTTGGCTCTCGATATGTTTCTATTGCGCATGTACTACTAACCATAAGGTACGCTAACGATAAACCCCTGTTCCCAGGTTTGTGAGTATCGGCTGTCCCGGACGACCCTTTGCTACAGCTGATCCTGCCCTGGATAATCTCTTGCCCGCAGATGACGCGGCATGGTACCAGGAGGTAAGTTGAACCTCATATGTTCCACCAGTCTCTAACCGCTGGAATCAATAGACTGTCCGTCCTGAGGACCTCTCAACCCTATCCTCTCAAATGACGGGCCATATGAGCAAATTCTCCCTGCTGGCCAAGCTAGCCGGCTTCTCGGACAGGTCCTGCACCACCTCGCCAGCGGCGCCGCAATTCACGACTCGGACGAGGTCTGGATGCAGCTCGACCGTACCCTACGATCCATGTTGGCTGCGGCGTTGGACATTGAGTGTCCGGACTATGACCAGATTGCATTTGCATACAGGTTGCCCCACCCCCCACCCCCTCTTACTCCGTTCCCGCTGATGTATCTACTGTTTAGTCCAAGTCTCAGTTGATAATAGCACGCTTGTCGCCCTGTACACCCCGTAGCTGGCAGCGCACCAACCATGCCCTGACCGTCCTGATGCATCCAGCGAGCGGTCTCGACGGGCGCGAGTCGTGCTGGAACAAATCACTGACCGCATCAGCGCCAACCTGGTGGAGCGACAGTGTCTCCTGGGCCGCGATCCGGAGGACATGGCCCCGTGGGGCCTGTATTTTGCTTTCCGCGTCTGCTGTGCGCTTGTACGGGCTCCGCAGCAGACGCCGCAGGCGGTGGCGGTGATTCAGACCTTGAGCCATGTATTTCGTGCCATCGATGTTCGGTGGAATGTGGCAGGTTTGTACCTGCAGCTGTTGGAGGCTCAGGAAGCAATTCACCTGGGGGGCTTAATACAGTTCGCTGCTAGGTAGGTAGGTTGATTAGTTTGTGATTTGTATCATGACTGGCACCTCACGATCAGACTTATGATGACCACGACGACATTTGTCAGCCGCCGCCTTCCTCCTAGGAGATGGAGTTTGTAACCTGGTCGACTTCGCTAAGCGCTGTTCCAAACGAAAAGGACGTTGTAGATGTCAGATTCTCTCCGGCCACAACTTGGTAGAAGCGCCAGCAAACGCTTAGGTTGTTACGTGTTGGTCACTGTCGACAAGTGAGGGTGACAAAGCTGACATGGAAGAATCGTTGGACCATTCGAGCTGGGCTCGCAATCAAGATTGACAAATACCACCG
This sequence comes from Parathielavia appendiculata, assembly GCF_033297405.1. NCBI lineage: Eukaryota > Fungi > Ascomycota > Sordariomycetes > Sordariales > Chaetomiaceae > Parathielavia > Parathielavia appendiculata. The sequence continues at coordinate 486,182 of NW_026944229.1, read as the reverse complement.
GCCGGGCCCCGGCAGAGCGGCCACGTGCAAGACATAGAAGGCCCCGCACAGTGGGATGGTGCTTATGTACAAAGAAAGTCAGGTGTCGCGTGATTGCCGGTAAACGTACAGAAAAGAGCTCGCACTCAAATCTTCCGATTGCATGGCAATGCGATTCCACAGTTCGGCCCAAGCCACCCAGAGCCGGGCGCCGCATTTAGTTGATGGAGATCCAGGGACAACAGAAGATGGTGATCATCAATGGTGGTGGTTCATCCAGTGGTGATGCTGGATGTGTGATGGCTCTGGTGGGCAGGGCTGTAACCCCTGCACCAGATAGGGGGCAACCCGGTCTGCCAAAGATGTGGGGCACCACCTACAACATTAGTACGCGACCGCCTCGGCCACCGACCCAACCCCTTTGCGGAAAGCCGGTCGCTAACAAGCGCGCCAAGCTGGACCCTGGGGACGAATGTTCGTCCCGCGCTATAGGAAGCCAAGTTGGGCTGAGCAATGCTGGGGCCATCGAAGCACCGCCAATGGCAGGCGGGCTGGCGAAGGCTGAGCACCTTGACATCCACTTCCGGCTCCCCTGTCTGTCCAACCAGCCCGCGCAGGAATCGTCTTGGCATCCAGATGAGGGCTAGCAGCATCATGTTTACCCTTTCAGGGGATCAATAGGCTCTCACACTGGGCATCGAGACGATATAAGAGATGGCGTTGCACCAACATGTTTCTCCCGGCAGTCATCACAGCAAACCGCCTATTCAGCATTTCCTAGATTTCGTTCCCTTTTCCTTCCCGTTTTCCTTCTGTCTCGACCGCAAACATGGGCCAGTGGCAGAGCCAGCCCGTGTGCACCTCGGCTGCCTGCGTCCAGGCGGCCGCCCATGTGCTCCAGGGTCTCGCCCCAAACTATGCGCAGATGGACCCCTGCACCGACTTTGACCAGAGTAAGTAGTATTACTAGTCTATTTGGGTAGCACCCGCAGTTTCCTTGACGCTGACACCGAGGCAGTGGTGTGCTACGGTACCTTCGAGCACAGCGGTGATAACGGAGGCACCGTCTGGGATCTCCGTGACCGGACTGAGCGCATCCTGAGGAAGATCCACGAAAGCTCCAGCCATGCCGAAGCGATAGGTTTCAGATCCACCATGCTCACGGCTCGCGACAGCGCCGACGAATACAACTTCGACATGCTGCGGACCGCCTACCAAGCCTGCATGGACACCGAGGCCATCGTCGCCGCCGGCATCACGCCTTTGACCGACCTCATCGCCTCCGTCAACAACTACTGGCCCCTCTCGCCCTCTGACCTCAAGACAACCCTTAGCACGGACGACCTCGATGGCTTTCACCAAGCCACTCTCCTCGTCGAGCAGCTGGGGGTCAAGGTCTTCCACGACCACTGCAATTACGAGAGCCCCGTCATGGCTGACTTTCTGAACTCGGTGCGTTCTTGCTCTTTTTCCCCTTGAACATCCCACATCCCGCCGAGTCGGCTTTCTAACATCAACCCAAGAGGAGCAATCGCATCTGCTGGTCGACCCCGGAGGTCTACTTTGGGCAAAATCTCACGGCCTACTCGGACCCGGAGGCCATGGAGCACTATTCGCGCACCCTCGCCAACGTCTTCCACATGACCTACCCCAACTTGGACGACGGAGCCGCGGCGGCCATGGCAGAAGCAGTCATCTCGTTTGAGATCGACATGGTCAACCTGGCCCAGCCGTATCTCCAACAATCTGGAGATTTCTTTGTGAGTCATGTCACCCTGCAAGCACAGGACGGCATCATTTGGTATCTAACATGCCCTAGGAACTTACCGCCAACGTGTCTGTTGCCAAGCTCGCCAACGCAGCGCCCGCCCTCGGCTTCGACAAGTTACTCGCCGGTCTCATGCCCTCGGGCGAGGCACCATCGACGATCCTGATGCTCGTGCCGGACTTCTGGCCCCAGCTCTCCGACGTCTTAGCGAACCATTCCAAGGCTGCGCTGCATGGCTTCCTTGTGTGGAAGACGATCAACGCGCTCGCCGAGCATGTCTATGACGAGACACTCTGGACCCTGCTGGGCCTAACCCCCAGCGAAAACCGATGGGAAGAATGCGTCGCGGCGTCGGACCGCTTGATCCGACACATCAAAGACCGCTATTTCATCTCGGCCGCGTATCCGGACCTCACGATGCAGGCCGCCGACAAGATGACGACCAACATCCTCGCCCAGTTCAAGAAGCGCATCAACGAGCTCGACTGGATGAGCGAGGACGCCAAGAAGCGCGCCATCGTCAAGGCCGAGCGGCTTGTGCAGAACATCGGCTACCCCAAGGCCAACCCGGACCTGCGCTCGGCCGAGTCGGTCGCCTCGTACTACGAGGGCCTCAACTTCACGGCCGACCATTTCGCCAACAACCTCAACGCCCTCCGCTTCAACCTGGCCAAGCAGTACGCCGAGGCCAACGGCGCGCCGAACCGCAACAACGTCGGCAACGCCGCCGAAGTCAACGCCTTCTACGACCCGACCACCAACAGCATAAGCATCCCCGCCGGCTACTCTCAGCTGCCCATCTTCCACTACCTCCTGCCCGAGTACGCCCTCTACGGCGGGCTGGGCGTCGTCATCGGGCACGAGATCACGCACGGCTTCGACAACGACGGCCGGCTGTGGAGCGAGGACGCCGAGCGCGAAGCCTGGTGGGACAACGCGACCATCGCGGCCTTTGAGTCGCGCGCGCAGTGCTTCGTCGACCAATTCAACGCCTTCGACGTCGCCGTCCCCGGCGGTAGACAGCCCGTCGACGGCCTCCTGACCCTGGGCGAGAACCTGTCGGACGCCGGCGGCATCCGCGCCGCGTACCACGCCTGGCTCGAGGAGCGCAAGTCGATGCCCGACGTCTGGGACCAGAAACTGCCCGGGCTCGAGCACTTCACGTCCGAGCAGATGTTTTTTGTCATTCATGGCAGCATGTGGTGCGACGCCAAGACGCCCGCCAAGATGGCGCACATCATGTCGTATGATAACCATGCGCCGAACCTGGTGCGCATCAAGGGCATGACGCAGAACTCGAGGGAGTTTAGGGAGGCCTTCAAGTGCCCGAACCCGGAGCCCACGTGCGAGTTGTTCTAGAGCGAGGTACATATAGGTGTATTTGCGTTTTTTGTCTATAAGGGATTCAATATCTTGAGTCTTGTCGATACCTTTGTCGGTTTGGCATGGCGTTGGCGTTCTGGCGCGGTAGCGGGTTGCGCATGGTTCGGAAAGCAGCATCATTGCATTTAGATAATCTCGCATTTACAAGTTTGATTAGTTATATCCTACCACCATGAACTTCACCGCCCATGCCAATACATGCCATGGAACTCCCAAAGCACTCTTCCGCGTTGAAATGGACGTATAGCTGTATGGTACGGCTAGTCATCGCCTCGCCTTTGCAACTCTTCTCAAGTGAGTATATATGTGCTAAACACAGTAGGACCGTACACACCAGAGCCTGGACTGCAGAATGGTGGCCCGAAACTGCGGCATCCCGCAGATCTCAACGAGACCAACTGATTCCATGCCATCACCGCCATGCCGTTGCCTGCTCCTGCCGTGATTCCCCGTGATCCTGTCCCTGTTCCTCATTCGGGATTTTCGGGATTATGTGCAAGTCTTGTGCACTCGCGTCCTGTTTGTTCTGTAATGAGTTATCCGCATGCAGTAACCAGAATGCTGCTCTTGGCGTCGTGACGGGGAGCTTATGCTTCTCGCACTGATGACCGGAGTTGCACCGCGCCGACCGTGCCCCTGCATTTCTTCAAAACCCCGTGCGGTAATTAGAGGTAACCCCTTCAGGGAACATTCAGACCCGTCAGAGCCCCGTGGGGTAAGGGTGCCCCCTTCAGGGCACATGCAGACTCGACGTTGCAGCACAGACGGCACGGAAGTAACCCTCCCGGGCATCTTCATCAATCTCACCAAGCCCTCAGCTCAGGGGACTGAGCTCGCCTCGATGCGCCGGCAGTAGTCCCGTCCGTGACTGACCTGCCAATGGCACAGCCACACCTCCATGGCCATGCCCAAGAAGCCGGCGATGCAGATACCCCCGCTGTCGCTGACCGAGGTGGCGCCCAGGCTGAACTCGCGGTCCTCGGCCGGCACCCTCTCCATGATCTCGGCAAACGTGTTGACGTAGACGGCCCCTCCGAGCAGGCCCTCCCAAAAGACGACGACGAAGACGAGATAGACGGAAGGGAGGAAGTTGAACAGCGCGTGCAGCGTCAGCAGGATGAGGTTGACGACCTGCAGGAGAGACGGAAGGTAGAGGTGGTGAATCCGGATGAAAGGCGTAGACGAGCGCGAGATGAAGACGCCCAGCTGGTAGAGGAACCCGTAGAACGGGTAGAACTCCCTGAACTCGGAGAAAGGGGACTGCTCGAGCGGGAACAGCAGCGTCGGCGCCACACCCTGGTTGATGGTGTACTCTGCAACGTAGACGAGCAGTAGCGGCAGCATGTACGGGAAGAACAGCACCCTGGCGCGCCGCAAGTTCCCCCAGAACGACGTCTTTCCGCCAAGCTGGTAAGAATGGTGGGTGTACGCGGTAGCCGCAACCGCGGATCCCGGCGCGAGCAGCCCAGACGAGGCCATGCCCGTCGGCACGTCCTCAAACCCCTCCTCCTCCTCCTCCCCATCACGCACTCCAGCCTCCCCATCCCTTTCCAGCGGCTCGTACCCACCCTTCCAACCCCCCTTCAACCGCTCCCGGGGCAGCACAGCCCAGAACGCAAACACCATCACTCCCGGCAGCACCGCCCCAACCAGCAAACTCCCCCTGACCCCAAGCCCAACCCAACCGGTCAACAGCACATACAAGCCCGCCCCAATCAACCCCGCACCCCCCGTCCCGCTCCCCCATGCGGCAAGACTGACGTGCCCGTAGTAGTGCGTCAGCCCCAGGAAACTCAGCTCCCCGCCGCCGCTCGACAAGCTCGCGAGCACAACCCCAAGCAATTTGACCGCCACATCCCCGCCCCCGCCACCGGGCGCCGGCGAAAACGCAACGGTCAGCATCCCCGCAGATGATAGCCCGACAAAGACGGCGATGCGCGCGGGGTAGGGCACGCGGTGGATGAAGTAGGGCGCGACCAGCTTGGTCAGGAACGACGGCATGACGTCGGCGAGGAGGACGACGCCCTTTGGCACGGCGGTGCCGACGAGGTCTTGGGCGGCGGAGAGCAGGAGGACGTAGAGAATGTTATTTATCAGCCCTGTTGTTTTGTGGTGTGGTTAGCATGCAAAAGCTCTCGGAGAGGTTGGGGGGGTGGGGGGTTGGAGATTGTTGCTTGGGGATTGGGCTCTTGGGGTTGGGTGGGATGAGACACATGGAAGGGAGGGCATCTAGTTGTACTGGGTGGAATGCGATGGAGTATGGGGTTTTGGTTTGTGGATGATGGGAGGCATGTACATGAATGGGAGAGGTCGGTGACGCATGAGCATGAGAAGAACATAAAGCGGCCGGGTAGCACGATTTGGGATGGAAGAAACAGAAGAGGACCGAAGCATAAAAGGGGACGCACCAAACAGCCAAAAGGCTACTATTACCCTTACATCGGCATCGCGAAACAAGCTGACCAGACGGGCGCGGTACAGCGCCCACGACGACGACGGGGCACCGGGCAGAGGGAGCAGGCCCACGGCCGACGGCGAGCGGTTCATTGTGTTGAAGTAGTAAGAAAAAATAAGAATATTCTATCTACACGTTTCCTATCGTTGTGTTTCAGCCGCCATGGAGACTAGGTTCGGCACAGCAAGGCGCTGCCGTTTTGAGGATTGGTTGTAGTTGGAGATGACGGTTCAAGTGAGGGCAGAATGTTGGATGAGCACGCGACCGAATCGCGCTGAATTGCCTGCCGCAATGGAACACATCCGAGCCATGCCGGCTCTTTTAACAACCCTAACCCGACACCGTACGAGCATCAGCAACAGCACTTTAGTGCAACGAATAGCTGCCACCCTCTTGTCAAGAGTTCCGCCTCACTTCATGACCGGCGGCCAGACTGGATGAAATGAGACCTACATAACAGGACGCCATTTCAGGAGCGATCGTTCGAGACGATTGAATGCAAGTTAACCCACATTTTTGGCTGTCAGACAGCTACTGTCGGGCTCACATCACCAAGTTTAAACAAAGACACCCGCGACGGACAGTGATAAATTGACGTGCCAGACAGTAGTACCCCACCCACCCTCATACAAAACCCTAACCAAGCTCATTTTCTACTCCCTCGCCGGGGCGCATTGTACGGGCACATCGCATCGCATTGCTCAATTGAACGGCATCGTATTGCATTACTCAACACATAGTCGATACGCCCTCTCAAGCGCTGTCGTGCGACACGGGCGATGAAATCGAGAAAAAAGAGGCTAGGGTTAGGGGTGAATATGGTACTGTCTGGCGCATCACTCTATCACTGTTCCTCGCAGGTGTCTCTAAAAAGGCTCACGGGAAGAGAGGAAAGCCGGTTCACGTCCTACACGTCTATTATACAAAGAGAGCCCTCCCTCAAAACGCTATGCTATGCCTCAACTACTAATACCAAGTAAAGTAAGAGAAATGCTATTCAAGCCACCCTACTTGTCCATCCAAACCCGGGCCTTGTCTCCGTGAGTTAAGCTTGTTGAGTCTATCCCGTCCGCTCCGCAATAACCGGTACACTTCCCTCACCACCCATTCGCTCGGACGCGCCTCACTCTCCTCATCAATCAGACCCAAAGTCAAGGCATAACCCCCTGCCTCCACCGCTCCACCATATCCATATGCCCCGGCCCACCACCACCACCCCCCGGCATCCCATACCCAGCAGCATTCACACCCATTCCCGCCGCTCCAACTCCATTCCCATACATCCCCAAGTTCGGCGTCGACCCGCCATAAGTCCCCATCTCCATCCCCATCGGAATCGGCATACCACCTTGCAACCCACCACCCAGCAAAGTACTCGCCCTTTGCTGTTGCGGCATCACACCCGCATTCAACCCAGCCCCCAACATCGCAGGGTTGCCATACCCCAACCCAGACGAAACTCCTCCCGGGCCGCCAACACCATCATTAAACCGCCCGCCCATGTACCCGCCCGTCCGGGGCCCCACAGCAGGCGCGGTAAGACTAGTCGGCATCTGCTGCCTCATGGCCGCCATCTTCATGTCCATATCCCGCTGGTACCGCGTGGCCTCGGCCTCCCGCCTCAAGCGCTCCTGCTCGCGCGGGTCCATGGTCATGGTCATGCCCATCATCGTTGATGAGCGCTGCTGGCTGAGGACGTCCGCCATTCCCACCGGCCCGCGTGATGCACTAGTGACGGGCCGGATCGTCGCGCTGACATTCATCCCACCAACCGCAGGAGCAGGGCCGAGGGTATTCCCTAGACCAGGGCTGGTCAGCGAGCTAAACGCCATCTCGCGCTCGCGCGCCTCACGCTCGCGCTGCAGCCTGCGCCGTCGCTGGCCAAGCGTTTCTTCCTCCTCGGGCACGTCCGGAACCGCGCCGCTGACCTTGCCGCTTGCGTTGGTATCGCGCGAGGTGCTACGAGCGTGCATGGGGTTGTTGGCGGCGGTCTTGTTCTTGGCCTCCTCGTCGTCGTCCGGCTTGAACTCCCGGAGCAGTTCGGCCGAGAAGGCGCCGCTAACCGGCCGCGGGGGAGGGAGCGGGTTCTCCGCTGCCAGACGGGCTTTGCGGGCCGCGAGGGTCTCGCCTTCGACTTCGGAATCGCTGTCTTCGGCGTTGTTGGGGTTATTATTGTTGTTACCTGCTGCGGAGCCGGGGCGGGAACCAAGCATGGAGCCAGCGCGGGAGCTGCCGACGGCTGCGTGAAGCGGTAGCGTGAGGCGAGACTGGGACCGCAGTCCCAGGCCCGGCGCAACTCCTGGTGCAGGCGGCATGTGGCTCATGCGTTGTTGCAAGACAGTCAGCGAGGTTGGAAGCTGGTCGACCACCTTGCCCTGCAGCCTGTCGCGGCGGCGGCTGAGCGGCTCGTTTTCCTCTATCTCGCGGCGCTCCATCAGACCGAGCGGGCGGTGCACCTCGCTCATCAGCGCGCTGATGTCCATGGTCGACCGGTTACCGGCCCCGGTGGCCTTGGCTGCGTAGAGCATGCCGAGCGGAACCTCTTCGTCTTCCTCCTCCTCCTGGCGCGGCACCGCCGCCGGGTCTTCCCAAGCAAGCGTGACCCGCTTGCCGTGTCTAGCCTTGCGTTCTACCTCGGCTACGGCGTCGAGCTCGAGTAGGGTGCTGCGCATGCCGTCGGGATATGCCTGTTGGAGGGGACGAGTCCGCATCTTGTTTTGCTGCTTGCGCAGCTGCAGCTCGGCGAGCAGCGTAGTAGGCGGCCCCTGGTAAACGGGCTCTTCTTCCTCGGCTTCTTCCTCTGTCTCTTCATCGTCATCCGGTGTCAGCTGATTCGGAGACCCGCTTCCGGACCGAGCGTCCTCATCCACGCTGCGCCGGGCACTCCCATCTCTATCGCTGTCCCCCTCGTCATCGGAATCGTCGTCCGCACGCTTTGCACCGAACAACGAAAACCGGCTTGCCCGCTTCTTCTCCGAATTGGGGTCAAGGAGGTTGGCATTCGAATTTCGCTTGACAAGCGTCTTGCGCCTTGGTTTGTCCGGGACGTTTGGTTCAAGTAGGTTTCCGCTCGAGCTTCTCTTGACGAGGGTCCTGCGCTTTGTCGCCTTCTCTTCTGGTGCAGAGACAGCGGCAGCCGCGGCCTTACTCTTCGGCTTCTTCTTCTTCTCCGGCCCATACACCTCTGCGCCCAATTTCCCGGCAAACACATGGTCAGTGAAGGCACTGACGGGTGCCGCAGCGGACGCGTCGAGGAGACTATCAAGAGTGTCCATCGCGGACCCGTCCTTAACCTCAATCTTGGGGGCTTCGGAAGGCAGATCGAAGAAAGCGCTTGCACGAAGTTGCGGCGGAAAGCCGTCAGCAGGTAATGGACGAGACTTGCGGTTATCAACCTCGGTCAGACGTTGCGGTCGGCGGATTTCGCGTTGCTCGGGGGCCGGGTGAATCGTGCTCGCTTCGGACGGGTGTCTGGTATGCACCAGGTAATCTGGTCTCCCTTCCATTCCAACCGCGTGAGGGGTTGGGTCCATGCTCGCACGGCCCTCCCTACCGAGCAAGTCACCCATAAAGGGAGCGTCATCAGTATTGCTACGCAAAGCCTCGGTGGGGTCGGGAAGCCACATCTTGGACTCCTGGGGTGCCTTTGGCGGCAGAGTGCTGATGATTTGAGCACGACGCGCGCTGGGGCCTGCAGCCTTAGGTTTCTTAGACAACTTAGGTGGGAGATTCAACATGGCAGGCACAGGCGCAGGATAATAAAACATCTGCTGCCCCGTAGCTGGGTCAATGTATGTTGTCGGCCGCGGGGCTGGGGCAGGGTGAGGCTGTGGCGGCGTTGCATGACGTTCCGGTTCCGGCTGAGACACGAAGTGGCCAGCATCTGGGTCGCAGTGCACGCCGTCAAAATCGCCAAACGCTGCCTGAGCTTGTTCAAAAGTCATCCCAGAACCCGATGTCGTCGGCCTCTCCGGGTTGGCATGGTGAGTCCCATAGGGCACATACTCATCCGGCTGGTGCAGCTGCAGCCGGGTTGCCGCCTTGTCATGGAATCGGTGGTCCAGCGCAGGCTGGGCGAGGGGCGTTGCATCAGCAAACTCTGCCTCGATGAACTGGAGGGCACTCGTCCGGATGGCGTCTTCATCATCCTGAATCCCCCCACTACCAGCGCGGTCCGCCTCATCGAGGACCGCCTGAGTCAATGCAGTCGGGTCCTCGAGCTCAGCAATCTGGACGAGCGACAGCTTGCTGGCAACACTTCTGGTTGACGCTTTGCCTGGGCCATGGCGCGGAAGGAATCGGAATTCCTGAGCGTGCTCGATGTCCGCAAGGGACCCGGGCATTTTAGGATCATCGGAAATTTGCAACGGCATGCCAGTGGAACTTGCCTTGCTGCCGGACCGGAGACGACCCGATGCGGCGGACATGGAGTGGTGCGGGCTCATGACAAAGCCACCAGGCGAGTAACCCCCTGTTCGTGCCGCGTTGTTGATGCCCAGGATGGAGTTTTGTCTGCTCGCGACCGACAGCTGCGACTGGCCGTGCACTGACCCGGTCTCCGACGCCGTCGACGCAGCTCTAACACGCAAGATCGAAGACCGCCGGCTTTCCGAGCGCTTGAGTTCGTTGTGCTCTTCACGAATGGCTTCCTCGATGCTGCTCGTCATGGACAGCCGCTCGGCAGTGGCTTCAAGGGCTGCGATGTTGCCGAGGAAGTTTCCGGCTTTCGAGAGCTTGTTGGGGTCGGGGGTCGGGTGACTGAGGGACGGGCTTGCGCTAGACGAGGCGTGGAGAATCGGCTGTCGGGTCGGATTGGAGATAGCACGGCTCCGTCGTTCCGGTTGGGTCGCAGAAGGCGTAGGTCGGACCAAGGTGGTGTTCGCTACCACAGTCGAAGGAGGAGAATGATGAGCCGTCGATGGGGACAAATCAGGAACATTGTGGGCATGGGAGAGATATAAAACTGGCGCTGACGGACCAGGATTTGGCGTTGCAGCAGCGGTCTGCGGCACAGTGTTGTTTTCGACTTGGGTCGTAACGCAATCCTTATCGCCTATAGCGCCAAGGTCGTCTGATGCCAAAGATGCGTCGCGGGCGGTCGCTTTGCCGGCGGGCGAAGGGGGGCGCGAAAAGGACGGCGAGGGCGAAAGCGTCCGTGGAGGCGACACAAGGCCCGCAGAACGCTGGCTGGCGCTTTTTGTCCGGAGCAGCTCGTATCCCAGCGTTGCCGTTGACGTTGCTGCATGCAGAGCCTCAAACGACTCGACCTTGGCCCTGACGAGGGTTGAGCTCGCGGATGGAGCCGGGGCTGTGCTGTTGCTGCTGCTGCGACTGAGGTTTCCGTTGCGCCTCATGTTCTCGATGCTCCTCGACGTGCTCAGCAACCTGTCAGTCTCGAATGCAGCAGGCGACTTCTTCGATGAGAAGAAATCGCTGGTGTCAATGGACAGCGGGGTGAATGCTTGCTCGGCAAGGGCCAGCGATGGCAGGGGTGAGGAAGCAGAGGCAGGCGATGCCACGGTGGTCGCGGTTACTGGCGAGATGGGGGAGAGTGGTGATGCAGATTCCGGAACGGGGTCCGGCGTCTCCGCGAGGCTTCCGACTCCGGGCTGGTCGGCCTGGTCAATGGTGTTGGACCTCATCGCCATGGTGGTGTGAGCGGCGTGCGATAAGGAGCCAGCGATGGGCGGTGTTTCGTCGGCATGGACAAACCAGTAGGTGCTCCTTTCCGACCACCAACTTTATGCAGTCATGGCTTGGAAGTGGAAGCAGAACAGTCCAGAGCTCAGGTCACGGACGGGACCCGCTTGCTCTCCTGGCACCCTGACCGAACTGGAAATTGTGGATATCGACGGGGGAAAATCAAGATCCAGGCCGGGCACTACCGAATCGGCAAGCGCGTTTGGGGACTGGCGATCCTCGGGAAGAAGCAAAGATACTCCGTGCTCCGTATTCATTCATCAATGATGACGTTGGGCTCGACTGCTGGTTGCGCGGAAACAGTGGCGGCCTGCTCCTGTAGATCCTGTGGCTACCAAGTACGGAAGAGACGGACTCAACGTCGAAGAACTCGACACACCTCGCGGTGACCTGGAGAAGTTAACTTAATTTGTTCTTCAATTTCACGTAACCTCGTTATCGCAGAGGTACCGTGACCTGGAAATTGCGGCCTGCTTCCCGGTGCAGGGATTGTTGACGGCTGGACGGGTGGCACGGTGGGGCCGCCAGATCTTCCACTTCCAGCAGCAGGATCCAATGCTCTCCTCCTCACACACTACCGACCTTCATCAGCACAGCAATCGGGAGCATCGCTCGGGCATTTAAGCGTGCTGGACACCATCTGATTTTGGTCTGGCTTCTTGTTTCCACAGCTGGCTTATCTGGCCGTTCTTTGTGCGCCAAGATTTGCCCCGATATGAACAGCAGAGCGGCTCCCCAATTTACTGACATTTGTTCCTTTTTTGCTGCTCGCAATTTATGGTAAGGTAAGGTATCTTTCAGTCCAACCACTTGGACGCCCTGCAACTCTCAGTTTCCGCATCTTGTGAGATTCAACCCAGCAAATGCCCAAGGAAATTGGTCCCTGCAATGAGGCGCGGCCATCTGAATCAATAGACGTGGCGATACGGATGTGGAGTGTCTAACTGTTCTCCATATCAAGCTTCGCTGGCAGCGAGATGCAAGCCACCCGGCTACCCAGGTCTTAGATCTGCGCGGTTACTGCCTCTTCGAAATTGACAAGCCGGACATTTCAGAAGGCTCTTATCGGATATCGCGGCCTCATGATCGACCATCGAATAACTTAATCTCGATAACGTTAACTTGTGCAATGCCAAGCTCGGCCTGCAGTACCGTCATTATCAACCCCTTATTACCTGTCGCTGATATCAGCTGGGGGTTTGATGTCTGACCGATGCATTCCCTGATCTGAATGCCTGTGCCGGAGCGGGAAGGAAACGCCGCTCTCGTCATCGGCACCCATGGCCACGCGACCTGCCAGGAACGTCTCCTGTCCGTCCTTGGAGGGAGCAATCGGCGTACGGAGGTACCTCTGCCTCATTGACACACCAACTCATATTTCGAATCGGATGCTGTTTATTCGAGAACTATGTTGTCACCTGCTCAAACATGCCCTGCATAAGGTGCGATACGCGAACCCGGGAGCTTGCCTCGTGCCGGGTCCACTGGCATCCGCCCCCTCCGGCGATGACAGTTTCATCCGGCAACAGCCAATCCGGCCGCCTCACAGGGCTGGCCCCAGCCGTTGTCGGCCACATGGTGGCCTGGCCTAGCCTCGCTTAGATTGTACCGCAGCTTTGCCTTGCCGCCAGTGTCAGGGCGGCCTCGGTTTCGGGTGCTCGGAGGAAATGAGCAAGACAGCGTTATACCCGCCTAGAACAAACAGTAGGCTCTGGAAGATCAGGACTGCAGAAGTCGGGAGGGGTGAAAAAGCCGGCCACTTGGCCGCCATTGCTTCCTCGCTTTTTGATTGCCCATCCCACCCTTTGCTTCAGCACGCGATATACGCTCAGATTCATTCACTAAAGTAGGCCTCCTCGTGTTGCGATACGTGTTTTCAACTTCAACAGGCACACGGCTTGCATCCCACTAACCAACAGCCTTGCTTCCCTCCGCCGTCCCAGGTTGCACTGCCCCTAAACAAGGGGTATTTGACTGATCACGACCACAAATTGGGGTAGAGGCTAAGACTAAGTCTTGGTCAACAGCAGCAAGACAGTGGTACTCAAGGATGAAAATGAAGCCACCTTCGTGCGAAAGGCGTTCAGGTCGGGTACCTGCATCGCCGGTGTGACATTTGTGGTCGTCCATCAAGCTGTGAGTTGTTGTGTGTATTGTTTTCCCGTCTACTCGTCGAGGGCTCAAGATCGCCTATTTTCCTAGCTGCCAGATGGTGCTTTGTTCCGATGGCCCGACGAGTACGGAATCGGCCAAATTTGAAGTCGGTAAGCTAGAGCAGTTTTAACACCTTCTACGAGCCGGAATCTTGAAGATGGGGTGACCATTTAGTATGCGTATAGAAGGCATAGCGCCCGGTACCGTAGGTGTATCGCCGTATACCGAATAGCCTCGACCGAGTCTACAGTCACAGATCACCCCTCTAGCCTACTCAATGTAAGTAACATAGTGGCTTAGTCCCACACTCTGCCTTGTAATGCTATGCCGTGTCGTTTCATCTCGGGGACTTGCAGCACCACGTGTGCTGCTCCCTTCGTCTCATGGAACAAGTTCTGTGGATGAGCTTACACGACAGCGCGCGAGCTTGGTTCGCATGTTCGTCTGACGTCCCTTGTGTCCGTGCTGGAACCGCCCCAGGCCGAGGGGCGGTAAGTGTTACAGAGTGTACATGCTGTGGCAGTTGCGACTCCTAGCCTCTAGGCGGTTATGCGGAGCGTCGTGGCATTCGCGATGGCGGATAGCGTCTTAAAATCATTGAATATAATGCCCATGGCCGTTTCCCTGTTTTCCGTCACTGCGGTGAGGAGGATAGTCGATTGGATTGGCGGAGTTCGCTTCTCCCGTCACGAGACGGGGCCCTCCAAGTCATCTAACATTCCTCTTACAGCACATTAGGGACTTGGAATCATGTGCTCCAGCATACCTTGGGAAAAGACAAAACGTCGGGCGCGATGGGCTAGGGAATCTTATTTTTGCTATATGGTTACACTGGAATGCGAACTGAGTCAAGAATACCTCGATTGGCTCTGGCTGGTGAGTGTACTTTCAACTTCATTCCCTGCTCTTGAAAGCCACAAAGCATCTCTAAGTCCAGTCACCAAGGCACCTTGTTTAAGTCTCAGTACACCAGTAGCAGGTCAACGAAACGACCAACGCAAACGCTTTCCATCTGGGCGTCTGCTACCGTGCCCGAGGGCCGGTGAGCAGTCCAAAGTCCAGAGGTTCGCAGGCCGAGACTTCAAAAAATCTCAAGTTCGGCTAAGAGCTCTTTGCCATCAATGTCACCGGCCTGTGTGGGCTGCTACCCAACGTGTAAAGTTACTAATGTGCGAAAGGAGGCGAAGCTATCGGCTTTTAAGCCGCACATCCTCTGCATCTGAAAGCAATCGACTCTATTCTAGGGCTATGGTCTACACTTGGCTACCGACACGGACGGGAACTCGCCGTAGAGAGCAGCTCGAGGAGACATTGGCGTCCCGTCGGCAGCTACCGGGGCCGTCCCGTGCTGATGGTCTTACCGGCCTCGAGGAAGTAAGGTTTCCGACCCCGTTTAACCGTGACTGGGTTCTGATGTGAATTCAAAGGTTGGGGCCAGCATCGATCGATACCCTCTTCCATATGTAGTCCCACGTCATCCTCCAAGAGCGAGGGAGAGAAACTCGATCTAGATAACCGGGCCTACAACCAGGGCACGTACCGAACGCCGAGAGATCGAGACGTTCTGACGGCGCAGACGATTTAAACACTGTGTTGTGCGCCGTCGTCCGAACTGAGCTCCATTCTTCCCCACACTCCGAAGGAGCCAAGAATCCGGGGTAAGTGGGCTCAGGTTGTGGGGATTCCTGCGTGACGATCTCGACCAGCTATGGTGGTTTTGATGGCTCTCATGAACAGATGGATGAGGTTACTCGACGCAAACCCCATTCCGGCAATTGTCCAGTTGACCAGTTTCCATGTCTGGTGCATGCAGCGCAACAGCTGAGCGGAAGCGGTCTGCGGAGGGTTTCATCCAATCGACTTCTGGCGGAATGCCGCTGACCTTCTCCGCACGCGCTATGATCGGACCATTGCCGACTGCAGTGGATGGTGGAGGGGAGCGAGAGGAGCGGTCAGCCGAGGAAGAGCGCTGTTTGGACAGTTGGTGGCGGAAGGATGCATTGGTTTGCGGTGACCCTGATCCAATGCGGGGAGATGGAGACTGAAATCCAACATATCACGAGAGATGTTGGGTACCGGAGCCCTTGAAGTTCGACCGAGAGGATGTGTCCAGACTCTGGCGCTGGGGTGCTGTTCTTCCCGCCCTCTAATTGTCAATGAGCTGGGAATTGACTTTTGGGGCAATGTCTTCTAAGTGACCTGCCATGTCACGAAGCTTGGTGTTGATGGTGTCAACATGGTTGCAGCTCGGGCGGGAGCGGTGAGCACGGCATGGGTGTGGGTGGGTATCATCCCGGGCTTCCCCCCCCCCGCCCCCCTGCCAGTGCGGGCAGCGCGGGGGTCCCTGTGCGGCGGCCCTCACTGACCTCAATCCCCCGGAGGAAGTGCGCAGGACTGGGCAACACTGTGCCGGGTTGCGGGTTGCGGGTATCAGATGACGGGAGTGGTTGGGTGGTGCTCAATGCGGGAGCATGGCCGTTGAAGACGGGAATACGGATGTGATTAGTGTCGACTATGAAAGCGTCTGATGGGGATATCTTCGGGAAGTACAATACCGCCCTTCCGCGGACCGGGCCGTCTTCAAAACACTAGGAAGCGAGATTTGTAGGCTGGTGACTCAAAGGCTAAATATAGTGGGTTGGTGCTCCGAAGCCACTGGACCGGCAATCATGCTGTGTTGTTCCACGAGGTCTTTTACACCGATGGCGATCGCGGAGCCCTGCCGGAGTGTTTGGAGATGGCGGGGAGGCAACGTGTACCATACCGGGCCAGTGACTGGTAGCCCGGTGATATCCATGGATGTTTGTGTCCACCGGATCCAGAACCCGACACCCTAATATTGCCTGTTTCAATTTCGTAAGGCGCGAGGGTTTTTGCACCACGCCGGGCAAGTAAGTCACTTGATCGGAAAAAAAGCCCGTGGTGCTGCAAGTGAGCAGTGCGCTGACAGTGTTCGCCCTGCGCGTTCAACTCAGAAAGGTCTGCCGTCTCAAATAGAGAAAGAACCTGAAGTTCTCTTCAGAGTTCAACCAGCTGCTTGATCTGCAGTCGGCGACGAGCTAGGTTGCCAACGGATAGAGCTTGGTTGTCGCAGTGAGGGAAATGATGTCAGTCAGCGGCGTCTGCCGGTTTTTGCTTGGTTGAACGCTCAGCAAACCCTACCCGTCAATGTTCGAGTGTAACTGCAGTTGCCCTGCAGGGTGCGAGGAAGGGAAGAGTCGAAGGGCAGATGTAGCAAATCCGTGCAGATACTTAGCCACACGGTCCGTTCGAGCAACAAGCCGGCCTCGGCGGGCCCTGAGAATTGGGAGTCGATGGAGGTAATTTAAAAGGGTACGGATCCGTACAAAGATATCTCCTTTTTGCGTTCGTGTTTGTTGCTCATCTCTATTGTTCATTTCCGCCCAGTTCGCGAAAGAGAACACGAGGCAGGTGGGTCACGCGGCACTCAGCTTCGTTCAGGTACGGGATATCACACGGTGCGAGTACCCCTGAGTAACCCCGCCAAGCATCCCACCTGCCTTCGGCTCGCCGGTGCAAAGCATCGTGAGCTGCTTGATACAGCCCCGGTTCTTGTGACCGCTCCCTCCGCCCCCCCCACAGCCGTCCAGATAAAACCACTCTGTGTGCTCCTCTGTTGGATTGGACAGCAGACGGACGTATCTTTTGCCTAAAACAGTCATCTGAGCATTCCTCGCAGTACTTGTTCATCTTTCAAGTCCGATTGCCACCGAGACTTTGCCCGAATTGACCGAAAGCAGTTCGGCCCATACCCAAGCAAAAGTGGCGTTATCGATTTGGCCGATTCTCAGAACCGATAGCATTACCAAACCGACGAACACACGGATTGGGACAGAATTCGGACAGTGGAACACGAGAGAAGATCGAGTCACAACCCAGAATGTCCAATACAAAGGAGCGACCACGGGCGCGGTTTGCTCCTATCCCGATCGAGACCACCTTCGAGCGTTACCGCAAGACGATCCCAGCCGGCGAGCTTACACCGAGTCCGTCACCGCGCTCACCTTCGCCTCGACCCCTCGAAAAACGCAAGTTTGCTCCCCAGCTAGTTGAGTCCTCGGTGCGTCGGTCAAGGCGGGCGGGCGACGAGGGGCCTGCCACCAAGCCGACCGACAAGACCGACATCACACCTTACACGAACCACATCTATGCCCCCAGAGCACGGAGGCGGTTTGGCCATGGAGGACTGCCAGAGGAGCCGTTGGCACCGAAGGGCCATGGCAGACGGGAGTCATGCGACGACGAAATTGCCGGCGGGGTATTTGACCTGGTTGCCCGAGATGCGAAGAGGAAACTGCTGGAGGAGGAGGTGGCCATGAGTGCTTTTCCCAACAGCGGGCAGAGGACGGGCGGTGCGGAGCACTTTTACGTGCGGGAGGGTTCGGAGGACGATGGCCCCCGGGGTAGACCATTGACGAGAGGACCATGGAACGCCATGCACTCGCGGCGGAACTCGTCCGAGGAGGACATCAGCTGGGCCTTCAAGGAGATGCAGGAGCATGTCCAGAAGCTCAGCAGGATGAGGACCCAGTCCCGGATCGACACGTTAGATCTTGACAAGATGAGCATCGACAGCCCGCCGAGCGACGCCATGAGCCTGACGAGGATGCAGAGGACTTCCATGTCTGGTTCGCCGCTATGGACATCACGCCCATCATCAGGCTCCCTCGGCCCAATCAGCGAGACAAATATGTCCGTCCTCCGTGCCGAGTCACCTCTCCCGACCATTGGCGAGTCCACCATGCCGTATATCCCGCCAGAGTCCCCGCCGCTCCGTCGTATCGGCGAAAGCCACATGCCCTACATACCCTCGGCGCCCGCCGGCAAGGCTGCCGACATGCCGTATATCCCGGCGTCCCAGATTCCCGCCGAGACCAGCTTCG
Organism: Parathielavia appendiculata; assembly: GCF_033297405.1. NCBI lineage: Eukaryota > Fungi > Ascomycota > Sordariomycetes > Sordariales > Chaetomiaceae > Parathielavia > Parathielavia appendiculata. The sequence goes on along the minus strand of NW_026944229.1, from coordinate 467,839 downwards.
GCCACCACGCTCAGTTCACACCATACGCCCCGGAGCGCGACATGTCCCTGGAACGGGCGCGGCAACAACACCGCCTTCGGCTCAAATCCTCTCCGCCCATGCTCGGCCAGGATCTCGTCTTCCGCCGGTGTCCCTCGCCCAAGCAGACCAAGCTCGAGCCTGATCACCTCTGGGATGTGGCAACGGGCACCACCATGAAGGAGGACCACAACCGCGACCCATCGGAGCAACACGGCCTCTGGCGCGGGTACTGCTACACCACCAACCAGACCGAAAAGATCGCCGCGGTGGAACGGCCCCAGATGATCCACACGCCCCATCCACTTAACTCTCCCCACGACCCATTCGCCCAAGAGTTCAGCTCTGCTCCGCTCTCGCTGACGGACGAACCCAGCCCGCTGAGCTCCAGCAGCACGCCGCCAGGCACCGTCTCGGTCCCGCAAACCGCTCTGGCAGCTTTGCCCGAGCATCGCACCAGGTCCCACGTGCCCAAGGGCTTGCACATGCTGTCTAACCTGACCAACCTCGACGAGAAGCTGCGCCGGGAGAAGGCCGCCGCCGACCTGGAGGAGAAAATTGCCGCCGAGTTCACGGACCACTTCATCACGCAAGTGTACAACTACATCTCGCTCGGTTACCCGGCCACGGCGAGGCAGTACGACGAGGAGCTGAGCAAGATCAGCCGGATCGCGGTGGACGAGCTGCAGCGGGACGACGAGGCTATTATGGAGGGTCTCTGGGGAGGTGCATATCATGATGCGGCTGCTGGGTGGGGGAAGGAAACTGGGGATGAGGATATGAAGAAGGTCAAGGCCACGGGCCATATCATGCTGGACAGCGAGGCGAAAGACGGCGTCAGCGAGGACGACCGGTGTCCCCGGTGGAAGGCGCTCAAGCTGTACATCTATGAGTGGGCCCGCCAACACCCGGATCTGAATGCCATCAGCCCGCTGGCGTGGGGCGTGCAGGAGCGGAGGGGGAGTTGGGGCCAGTAAGCGGGGTTGGTGCTTCCGTGGTTTTCCTTCTCAGTCTTCGCTGTCTCGTTTCCATGGGAAGTGTTTGCTTGCTGCCCTATAATGGATCCAGTTCACCGGATAGCTCCTGGCGCGGTATAAACTCGGCCGGTTGACTACTTTCGGCTACGGCACATACAGCTGGGCTTCTGGGGCTGTACATGTACATGCTTTGTTTCCTTCTCTTCTTTCTAAGCATTTTCGGCGGGCAAGCGCGGCCTGGACGACTCTATGACCTTCTCTTTTTCATTCATTATTTCTTCAACCGGAGCGTGGTAAGATTTCTAAGAGTTCCTGGGTAGTCACCGCTTCCTTCATGGCGTGGCGAGACACCTGACTATTGTAGTGAGCTGGTAGTATGGTTGCTAGAAAAAAGGGGGCGGAAAACGGCGTCGGAGAGGAGGTGGAGCTGGGTTGCTTGGAGAAAGGCCAAGTCAAGGCGACGGGCAAGAATGACACCAAGGAATTTATCCTCTTGGGATTCTTATTCTTCTCGAACCCTCCGCTGTAACTTCTCGTCTCATTGCCAGGAACGCTACGAAAGCTCACTCTCGATCTGCTCGTTGGGCCTCTGAAACACCGATCCAACTAGTTGCCAAGGCTCCTTGAAAATCTCATGTGCCTTCCTTGTCTCTAACCTTCCGGTCTCAATGAGGTCTTAATCGCGAGGATCGATGCCAATTTCCTGCCCGCGGTTGCCGATGCAGAGCTATCCCTACGAATGACTCTGAAATCAATCTGGGAGGCGGCAGGACCCTGCCACGGGCCCCTACGCCATCGCGGAGGGACCTGGTTGTCTGGTTGAAATGGCCGTGTGTACCTGTTCGGCGAGACATAGAAGGCCATCTCAGCAACTTCGATGGATGTCGGCCTGTAAGTCACGGACGCATTTCTTCCGTTCCATGCCCCAACCGGGATGATTCACCTTGGATCTGAGGTTGTTTCACGAAAGCGGCTTCGGCAATGGGAATCGGGAAGTATACGGCTCCATGATTGGCAGTCCGGTATGATCCAGATCGGGTTTACATGTCCAAACCTGGAACACGGAACAAGATACATTAACACAGATCTCCGGGTCCTGAACCACACGTCCATCGATCCGCAAGCTCTTCCCAATGAGGATTGTCATGGCCACTCCGTGTGATTACATTCAAGGCGGGTGACATATCGGAGGTGGTCCTATTGTTGGTGTGCGAGAAAGAACCATGAGCCTGGGTTAAGTAATGAGATTTTACACATATAACAGGCGCTAGAATATCAACTGACACCCGCGGTTCTCTCTCCATCCTCTGAACTTACGGCCCCTTTGACGCAGCCCTCCTTCCGCGCAACGATGAAGTCCCTGCTCCCTGCTCTGATCCTCGCCGGACTCTCGTCCGCCAGCCCTGTCTCCGGAATCGAAGAGCGCCAAAACGGAGGCGTTGGCAATGGCCCGTTCGCGCCAGCGGTATGTACAAGCAATGCCTCCTGCTAGTGATTGTCAATTCAATTCGCGAGAATAAGGTACCTAACGCTGGCTTTTCTTGGACCTGCTGACCGAACAACCCGCAGGGCTACTATACAAGCAACGCCTTTGGAGGGCACACGTTCTACGCACCTAAGAATGTTCCGGCCGGGACCAAACTCCCTGTTCTCCTCTGGGGCAATGGCGCTTGCTCGGCCGATTCAACGGGCCAGGCCCCCTTCCTGACCCAACTTGCATCGTACGGCGTTCTCGTTATCGCCAGCGGCACACCAGGCGGCCAGGGCAGCACCACGGCCGACGTCATGAAGCAGTCGATCGACTTCATCACCAGGAACGCCGGGCAGGGCCAGTGGGCCAACGTCGACGCCTCGCGCATTGCCGCCGCCGGCTTCAGCTGCGGCGGCGTCGAAGCGTACGCCCAGATCAACGACGCGCGCGTCCAGCACATTGGCATCTGGAACTCGGGCCTGCTCAGCAACTACGACTCGGCACGGAGTTTTCGCAAGCCCGCCTTCTTCTTTCTCGGCGGGTCGAGCGACATCGCGTACCAGAACGGCGAGCGCGACTACAGCTACATGCCGTCCGGCACGCCCAAGTGGAAGGGCAACCTCAACGTCGGCCATGGCGGCACGTATAACGACTACAACGGCGGCAGGTACGGCGTCATTGGGGCCCACTGGGTGCAGTGGATGTTGCGCGGGAACTCTTCCGCCTCGGCCTACCTGACTGGCAGCGGCGCGAGGAACGACGGCTGGTCGGTGGCGTATGCGGACCTGGACAAGATCAACGTCACGCCCATTGGCAACTCTGGCGGCGGTGCGAGCACCACCACGACCACCATGACCACCACGACCTCGACCAACCCAGGCCCGACGGGGGGCAACGGTGGTGGTACCTGCTCGCCCCTTTACGGACAGTGCGGAGGCCAGGGATTCACTGGACCGACCTGCTGTTCGCAAGGGATGTGCAAGTACTCGAATCCGTGGTACTCGCAGTGCCTGAACTAAGGGTCTGGATGGTCAGGGGCAAGGGTTGCAGTTGGGAGGATTGGCTGTTTGAGGTTAAGATCTAACTCGGGGTGTAGGGTGACAGACTCATGTAGATAACTCGAGGCTTGGTTGTTGAACTGCCAGTATATCCTGTCGCCGAAGTCGATTTGTGCACTTGATTGGTCGGTGGTCCCGATGTTGTGCAGGCAAGAAAGGTGGTAATGCTAGAAATGTGAGCCAGGCAGTTTTGGCTGCAGATGTAGTCCGCGCCCCCACGAAATGGCCCGAAACCCCAACACGTGTATGCAAAGCGATGGGACAATTGACAGCCGGGAATTTGAGTGTGTGGCCTGTTTTAGGTAGGTGACTTGATTCGGCGGTTGACAGACAGGCGTCAGAGGAATCGATCTTCGCTTGCATCACGGTGAGAGTAGGAGCAGTTGAGATAGAGTTGGATTGCATGAGCTGTTGATTGTAGAGTAGTTGTCATTACGGACCTGGTCCAATAAAGCGGCTGACGAAGGGGTGAGAAGGAGTAGGGGTTTGCTCATATTTATTAGTTAGTTTTTGATTTACCAGAATAGCAGCTAACAACTTCACGGTTCTGGCTGAGAGTACTGATTTCTTTACTTGGAATGTGAGAGCTGGAATTTTGATGCCGACGATGTTCTGCGTCTGGCTCCGAAGTTCCGGACTTGGGCTGAACAGCGGCTGACAAGCGTTGTAATCGGCATGTGATCGGTCAAACTCGAAAGGTTGTGAAATCACTGCCGATCCACAGCAGGTTCGTCAGACCGCTCGTTATCTTATCAATGACCCAACTTGGCCTCTCCTCTGGGACTCGACATGCATCAGCACCGGATGCATTCCCTCTCCCGGCGGCAAATCTGCGAGTTTACCACATGGAACCGTCTCCTCTCACGCACCAGCCTCGGCCAGAGGTGTTCCAGCCCAAGATAGTCCGCCTGTACGAAGCATTGTTCAAGGTTTGACCTGTTCCTTTGCTCCTCGATTTTCCCACAAGCAACACGGCTTGCGCAAGCTGTATCGCCATGATGTCCAAGTCAGGTTGATCGAGTCGCTGACATGTCGCAACTCCATCCCACAGGTCAGTATTTCACTAGCCGTCGAAGTAGCCACCGCTGACCGGGATCCGCGAGAGATAGGACGACTCGGACGAGGCAGAGACGTCAGAGGGCTTCTGGAAGGAGTTCTTCCTCTTGCGGCCAGACCGTCCATCGCTGTGGCACATCCTCGACGACATACGGCCCAATGACCTGCTGCACCTGGAGCACCAGACAAGACAGCTGTTTGCACAGGCAATCGCGGCGTTGAAACACCCATACGGAATTGCAGATCTGCATGCGCTGGATGTAAGCATACACGAGGGAACAACATGTGGCTCTGCTGACCTGGCTGACTGGATTTCTGCAGACCTTGAGCACGTTTATGGTTGCCGTGCTGGGTAAGAAGTACACGAATCCGAGCTCCGACATCATCGAGCTGCTGGCAGGCCTCGACCACATCGACACCGTCTTCGCCGAGTTCGTCGGCGCACTCGATTCGCTCATACGAAATGGGAGGAGCAGCGGAAACGAGTGCTGCCCTAACGGTATTGGCCATGTCGGCCAAGAGCAGTCCCGGCTTGGAAATCGGGCAAGCTGCACCTACACGGCAGACCTGCAGCAGAGGGCAGTTGAGGTGGCTCTCGCGGTCACGTCCGGGGCATACCAGACCAGCCTGCTCACCTACTTTATTCAACGGGACCTATTCCCGGCCATAATTAACGTCAGCAAGCCAGCCCGTGCCTTCTTCTGTGATAACAAGAGCTGACTGCAGCAGTGCATCCAATCGCAAACATCTAACACACCGCCCAGAAGAACGTCGCCCTTCCTGCTTCTCGGCCTGTTAGCCAACTACAACAAGTTCGAGTTCCAGAACCCATACCAGATGCGCCTCAATGACTTCGTCAACGACCGCATCATCCGGGGTATAGTCCAATGCGTGGGCGAGACATGCCAGAGACTTCGGGCCCAGTACATTGATGTGCAGGAGGATTTGCCCGAGGGATGGACACTGGCCGGCACGCTAAACAAGATTGGGCTGGGAGTTATTGCGCCCGGGGGCAAGCCGCCACCAAAGCCCGTCTACGACGATGAGACAGCGAAGAAGATGTTTGCCGAACTGTAAGCCGATAATCTCAGCATTACTCACATGAGCAGCGCGGCGTATACGAACTGACATCCACAGACCAGGGCAAGAAGCTGCCGTGCTACTCGCCACATACGACTTCACGCACGCCAACAAGCTCTTCAGTCTCGAGTTGGTGACGTGGACACCTGACAAGAGCCAAGAGCAGCCCTTCGCAAGCTTCCTCTCTCTCACCTCGTACCTCCTCCACCACGCCTACCTCTCGCAGCGAACCACCCTCTACTGCCACCTCACGTTAATGATCGTCCGCCTCCTCATCGAAGATCCCATCCTCTGCAAGCGCATCTGTAGCGACGACAGCGCGCTGCCCGTGCGCCTCTGCCGGCAGCGCTCCCCCTACCTCCCGTTGGTCCGCGGCGAGCGCGTCCTCGCGGCAAGCCTAATGGACACCATGATCGGCGCCATAACGCATAACCTGCGGCGGCGGCTCGACGCGGGCCTGTACACGCTCTGCGTCGGCATCCTGCTGCGCGTGATCGGGTACCTGTCGCGCTCGCGAACCCGCCTGCAGTATCACTGGGCTGAGCTGTTCCGCGCTCTGCTATCGCTGGTGCGGTTCCTGACGACGTACGCGGCCGATCTGAAAGGGCTGCCGCATATCGACACGCTCCTGGACCACGTGGTGAATCTGCTTGCGCTGGGCTTGTCGGCTGGGGAGACGTTCCTGCCGACCCCGGCGGCGTATGATGATTTGTTTTACAAGGTTGTGGAGACGGGCGAAGTGTTGGTGAGGTTCCGGGATGTGTATGGGCTGGCAAACAGGGCGAGTAACTCGATTGATACGCTGGTTAATGTGAGTACGCACTACAAGGAGATGCTGGCTGACGGCGGTGCTGGTGAGAAGAAGGGGGAAGGGGGCGTGGGGAAAAGAGGCAAGGGAGGGCAGTTGACGAGTTTGCAGGTGGCCGAGGTCATCAAGCAGGGTTATGAGACGCTGAGTATCCAGGCCAAGGAGGGGTTGGATAGCTGGGAGAAATACCGCGAGGCGGATGAGAGGACGGTCCTGAAGAAGATGGCGCGGGCGGCGGTGGCGGACGTCAGAGGTATGATCGCTGAGTAAGGGCAGGGGAAAGTTAGCAATGGTCGATTGTTTGATGAATGGTGCAGTATCTCGGTTTGGTAATGCCGTGACCGATTTGTGCGGTTTCAAAAGCAAAGCCTTGGCGCGAAATATCATGCCCACAAGGTCACGCCGTTGACTTCGCCCGTTCGCGAGTGAGCCGTCTTACCTGACTTCCATGGAGCTACTTAATTGTTTCAATGTTTCAGATCCTGAGACTTCAGACCAGTGTTGCTGGGTTGAAAATGCAGGTGTACGGAGGTACCGAGCGAGTGCAAGTGTACGGATCCGTACGGAGTATCATCAATCGACCGTCGAGTCCAAGTGGTCCGGCAACACTGCGATTCCAAATGCCGAGATGCTGATTGGTCCGGCGGAAACCGGGAAACCGAGCTTTGGCATCATGTCATGGGAATTGAGCTGCTTTTGCCTTTTGAAAATCAAACTGCCGTCTTCCACCGGGACAACGAATCTCGGGCACTTCGAAACACGACACCACTCCAAGGCCCCAAAATCCTCAAGCCCTCAATCCACGCCAACAATGAACGTCCCAAGCTTCTTAACGAGGAGAAGCGTCTCCATCTGCTTCTCGTGCCGCCGCAACCTTATGCGCCAGCGCCAATTCTCAACGACACCAGCGTCGCTCGTCGCCGCCTTCCAAGCGTACACGCTCCCTTCCCAGCCACCGCCGTCGCCGCGCAACGCCGCTATACCGGACACCTCCGTCGCAAGCCCGATACAGGCCCCGAGTCTGCCCAGAGTTCACGAGACAAGGCCGCCGAAGCAGAGCGGAGCGCCACCGGAAACAGCGGCGAGCCGGTCGCCAGCCTCGATCCTGGAGCAAGAAGCCCAGCAATCCAAGCCAGAGTTTGCCGCGACGCCCTCATCGCCTGCACCCTCTACTGCCACGCGACAACCGTCCAATCAATCACAACCCCTCTCCTCAGACACACCAGCAACAACAACAGCAGCAGCGGCAGCACGACCTGCCCCGGCCACGCGCCCACGCTCCAGACTCCGCGCCCGCAAGGCCGCGATGAAGCTCACGCCAGCGGCCGTCGAGCACTTGCGCACGTTGCTAGACCAGCCCGACCCGAAGCTGATCAAGGTTGGCGTGCGCAACCGCGGCTGCTCAGGGCTGGCGTACCACCTCGAGTACGTCGACAAGCCCGGCCCGTTTGACGAGACGGTCGAGCAGGACGGCGTCAAGGTGCTTGTCGACAGCAAGGCGCTGTTTAGTATCATCGGGAGTGAGATGGACTGGGTTGAAGATAAGCTCAGTCAGAGGTTTGTTTTTCGGAATCCGAATATTAGTAAGTTCACATTTGGGCTGTTTTGTTTCTTGTTTGGTTGGATTTGTGTGCTGACTGGTGGTAATTTAGAGGAGCAGTGTGGTTGTGGCGAGTCGTTTATGGTTTGATGGATGCATGGGATGGGATCGATGAGATGGGAGGGAGAGGACGGGCAGGCATTATGCATAGTCCAACGCTGAGTCAGGGACAAAGAATCGAGATGTTTTGAATATGCCTCCTCACTCTTCCTGAGATGTTGCTGCTTGGGAGCGCCTCAACTAGGCGCATCAGATCGGAATTTCAACAGATGCTGCCTATGTAGTTCGGTTTGCTTTTAGAGTCTGGCGACATGCTTGGTTAGAATACCATTGACAGCGTCGTTTGCACTGAGAGGTTGAATCCTCTTGTAGTTGACCAACAACTAGAATCAAGTAACTATATCATTTACCTTCTTACCCAGCCGTCTGATCTTGGTGGAGGGACGGGACGGCGGGAGCTTACGGATACCCCGGCACCCATTGCCGAACCGTTGTGGAGGGTCCCCGGTCGTTATGCTGCAGAGTGGAACCAGAAAGTCGCGTCAAACTGTCGCGTCTTTGGCGTTCCAGGTTGGCCGTTGACTTGCTTCAAACTTTGTTTGAAACAAGTACCCTAACTTAACCACAGACTTGCTTGCAGCTCTCTACAATTGTCCACGCTCTTCATTACTGCCATGGTGGTTTGCCCTATCTGTAACCGGGGCGTCAAGGCTTCCGAAATCAACAGCCACATTGACTCGGGCTGCCAGACATTCATCCTCGACGAGACCAAAGACCCGGCCTCGTCCTCACCTCCAAACGGAACACAAGCCAATACTCAGAGCCAGCCACCGATCTCGACGCAGAAAAAGCGATCGGCGTCTACCTTCTTCCAGACCCCCACCGCGAAGCGACAGCTCACAACTGCCAGGGCATTCACGCCGCTGCAGACAAACGGCAATGGAGGGACAAAAGCTGGGGTCAAGCGGAGCTACGATGAAGGACCGGGAGACAGCCGCTCGCCAGCAGACTCAAGAACCGGTGGGAGCGGGGACGGGGGGAATAAAGACGACCCTCCGTTGGCAGACTCGCGGCAAGCCGATGACAGCGCAGCCAAGACCAGCGTCCCCATGACGAAACGCTCCAAGAACACCCGGACGGCTCCGCTAGCAGAGCGCATGCGGCCGGACACACTGGATGATGTCTTTGGCCAGGACTTGGTCGGCCCGAACGGGGTGCTGCGCTCGCTGATCGAGACGGACCGGGTGCCAAGCATGATCTTCTGGGGCGGGTCGGGCACCGGCAAGACCACCATCGCTCGGTGCATTGCCCGCCGCGTGGGCAGTCGCTTCATCGAGTTGAACGCCACGAGCACCGGTGTGTCCGAGTGCAAGAAGCTATTTGCCGAGGCGGCCAACGAGCTGGCGCTCACGGGGCGGAGGACCATCATCTTCTGCGACGAGATTCACCGCTTCAACAAGGCGCAGCAGGACGTGTTTCTGAAGCCCGTCGAGGCAGGGACCATCACGTTAATAGGCGCCACCACCGAGAATCCCAGCTTCCGAGTCCAGGCGGCGCTGCTCAGCCGGTGCAGGACTTTTACTCTTCAGGCCCTCACCGAAGAAGACCTCCAGCGCATCCTGCTGCGCGCCCTGCAACAGGAGGTCGAAACCGAAGGCCTCGAGCTCAGCCCCCTAATTGATCAAGAACTCCTCCGCTACCTCTCCGCCTTCGCAGACGGTGACGCCCGCACAGCGCTCAACCTGCTCGAACTCGCCCTCTCCCTCACCACCAACCGCCCCTCAGACCCGGACAACCCCTCTCCCGAACCCGTCACCAAAGAATCCATCAAAGCCGCCCTGACAAAAACCCTCGTGTACGACCGCGCCGGCGATCAACACTACGACACCATCTCGGCCTTCCACAAATCCGTGCGAGGCTCCGATGCGGACGCAGCGCTCTACTACCTGGCGCGCATGCTCCAGTCGGGCGAGGACCCGCTCTTTATCGCCCGCCGCATGGTCGTCATCGCGTCCGAGGACGTCGGCCTGGCCGACAACTCACTCCTGCCGCTCGCGACGGCCACCTACACAGCCACGCAGCAGATCGGCATGCCCGAGGCGCGCATCCCGCTCGCGCACTGCGCCGTGGCGCTCTGTCTGGCGCCCAAGAGCACGAGGGCGTATAGGGGTTTGAATAACGCGCTGAGCGCGCTGCAGGAGCCTGGGGTGGCGGCGCTGCCGGTGCCGGTGCATTTGAGGAATGCGCCGACCAGGTTGATGCGGGAGATGGGGTACGGCAGGGAGTATAAGTACCCGCCCAACTATAAAGATGGGAGGGTGAAGCAGGATTATTTGCCGGAGCGGTTGCTTGGGAGGAGGTTTCTTGAGGAGAGAGATTTGGGGACAGAGGTGGATCCGGATGTTGAGATGGGTGAGGCGGAGGGTTGAAGGCTATGTACGGTCTGGATTGGGGTTGTGAGAGGAAGAAGGGGGCTTCGCGTTCGTTACATGTGGGAGAAAGCGGCAGGAGACCTGTTGGTTGGATGCATGCGGCTGGATACAAGGTCGGCGTCTTGATTTATGGATATGAGGGCCCTGGCTGCAAGCAGTGCTGCTGTGTGTTGAATGTTCCCTTGCCTTCCCATACCTGGATCTACATGAGCTGACCTGCGCTGAAGTTCGGCCACTGGGCATGGGGCTCTCACCGCTGCCCCCAGCTGCACTGTAGTTTGCGGCTGCCGTGGTGCGTTGCCCAATGCGGCATGCCTTGCGTCCGCCCTCAGCGCCCTGCACTCTAGGCCGGGTTCAACCACTGCTGCCAGTCCAACATCACGCCCCTATCGACGAGACTTCACTCCAACACAATGCCAATGAACCGAGCGATAAACACAGACCCTCACGCGCAACCTCGAGAAGAGGTGCATCGGCGCCATGTGTCCTTCTGCACCGAGTACTCGCTCTGTAACATCTGTGGCTCTAGGTTCTCTCAGGATGAGGAGGCTGGGGCAAACATGGTTGCATGTAAGAATCAGGCATTTTCGTGATTCCCCATTTCACCTCCCTCGCATCTGCTTCCCTTCTTTTTTTGCCATGCTTGCTTTCCCGCTCCTTTCTTCAACACCGTCTGCGTAAGGTTTTTGCTGACTGACAAATTCAGTGGTTGGCAATGCGAGCTCAACGGCCTTTATGAGAGGCTTCATGAACCCTTTCCGGAAGAACGAATGGGGCGATCACATGGTCGTAGAGGTCCGTAAATGGTACCTCTGTCAATACGACGAACTTGTCTGCTACAAGGCCCACGGCCCTTCACGGCCAGGCTGCGCAGTCCACTATGACTGCCTCAAGGTGTTCATGCGCAACTGCACCGCCAACGATGTACTGGACCGTCTGTGGCAGACATGCGTGTGGCGGCGCGTGCCCTGGATCGGTGCCAGAGTCCCGGAGCTTCGATTGCCCAAGAGGTCCGTCTGGCGCCTGATTGACGCCTTCATCCTGGCTTCCGAGAGGCTTGGGATGCGAGAGATTGCCGCTATGCCTCGGGAAATCCTCGGGAAAATGCTGGAGATGGTGAGGCGATACGGCTACACAGACTTCTGGGAACGCCTGGAGGCTCTCGACCTGGCGATACGCCTATCCATTGCCCCTTCACAGCCTTTGAGCATTGTCAATCTGGGCCAAGTCGTGTCCTGGGAGCGTGGCACATCCCCTCAGCTCGCTCCCGAAGAGTCGCTAAAAAGCCTTCTCCCGTTTATTCGCTTGACCATTGACCACGAAGGGCTGAAGATGGTTGAGCGCTTGTCAGAATGGCCCGCATATCAACGAGAGCGGTTCGATGACCAGCTTTTCGTCGTCGAGAAGGAGGACCGTTTCGGAGTCACGCTTGCGCGGTTCAAGGTACGTGTCAGGGCATGCGCAGTGTATTGTCGGCTAACATGTGCATTGCTAGAATGGCCTCCTGAACCTGTCGGTGCTCGAAGACATCGTGAAGCCCGATTATGCCGTTTGGGACACACCCACACCCCCTGACCTCACCAGCTGTCTCGTACGGCCTGATCAGCCGCAAGGGTGGCGCCGTTTCCACACCGTCAATCTGGCAGACATCACCGGGCTCACCTTTTTGATCAGTCCATGCAGCTCGGGAAAGATTTTGGGCATTCATGCGCACTCTAGAAACCGCCCTTCGGCGCTAAGCACGTACGAAGCGCGCCATACAACCCCCAAGGATTGGAGTTTCGACGGTTATCTCCTGGTCCATGTTCCCTTGTCTCGCCATGACAGTATCATCAGCTGCGGCCCCCTAGTGAATCGAGACTTTCTGGCAGGGAAGAAGCTCATACATGGCTCGACTAAGTTCATGGTACGTTCGTACACGACTCCTTCTTCTATTATCTCCTCCGCATCGTGGGGCCGATCTGACACTGGCATGGTAATCAGATCAGAACGCGGCTATCTGGCGAGATCATCGTTGGGGCCCCTGCCCAAGAAACAATAATAATACGAACACCAGGTAGGTCTGATGAATTGAGAGGTTAGTCCGATGATCTGTTTGCCCGCAAAACATGCGTTTCTAACTAATATCTGGTAGTCTTTTCCGAAGAGAACGAGATGAAGAACTGGGCATTCTTCGTCAGCGACCCCGAACGACCCCCCACAACTCTCATGTACTGCACCGGGCCCCGCTGGAAGCGTGGCTGGAGGCACGAAGGCATCTCCATTATTGCCCCGTACGATGGCAAAGGATCTGGACAGGCCGGCACGTTGCAGGAGCCGTCCTACTCTCCCCCGCCCAACCCCTTCAAGAACTACTGCCATTCCTACGCGCCGCTGGAAAACGTCAGGCAGGTCCGTGTCTTTTACAGGGAGGACAAGGTCAGCCCGGGCGGCATCCACTGCATGGGCATGCTGCTCGACTACGACAACAGCGGGCAGAGGGCGCTGGGCGAGTGCCGCGTCGGGTGCGCCCCGTCGAGAGCGTACGGACGGCCGTCGTCTATTGCATTTGTGAATGTTCCTGCGATGGAGATCCGGCCGCCCAAACACAGCTCCAGGGCGTGTGCAAACCGCGCTTTTCCCCGCGTAAAGGTCGCGTTCGATGGTGTTCCACCGGGGGAGGGCGGCATGTTGGAGCAATATGCCATGGCTGGCATCGCCAACTTCTGGTTTGCCGACGGGAAGTCAGCTATGTCAATCACGGGAGGCAGGCTGATCGGTGGCGGAGATGCTTGATTAGAGGGGACATGGGGGGTCAACAAGGCGGGAGTAAGATTCAGGGGAGTTCGGACTCGAATCCTGCTTAGCAATGCTTCTTGATGGGGAATCCAATTTGAGCGTCCCCATCCTGACCCCCACAGCCAGGCAATATCAAAGTCAAAGCTGGCTACCTGCCCAAAGCCACGAGTCGAGGCATATCAAGGCCTATCGTCTGTCTACTCCCGCCGGATGTACACACTTGCCTCCCCGAACGCTTTCTCAGGGCCAAGGCGGACCGGCTCATGGTAGTAGTCCCGCACCATGTCTCGCAGACGCGAGGAGCCGGGATCACAGCTGTGTCAGAAACCGGTCAGTCCACGTCACCCAGTCACTCGTAACTACACTGAACTCGACAAGGGGCGGTCCATGCACCATCGAATCATGAAATCAACTCACAAATGCTCCGGCCCATGGCCGGGCCACATACAGTTACAGAAAGCAGCTTCCTCGGGCTCGGACTTTACGTGGTTCCATGCCAGGACGGCCGGGCGGGCGATGTCGGCGATGACCTGCCGGACGGGTATGTTGGGGCTGAAGGAGATGACGATGCTCTCATCGTCGACCTCGAGGAACCCTCGCGGGTCGCCGAGCACGGTGATGCCGGTTTCTTGCAGTACCGCTGCGTCGGTTTCGGTGTAACTTGGGTCTTGGGCGAAGCACTTGATCTCTGGCGCTCCTTCGCCGGGCTGCTGCTGCTGACGGGAGAAGATGTCCCGGAGCGTGAGCATCAGAGCGTGTTGGTGTATGATGCGCGATCGTCTCGCTTCGTCGTCGGTCACAACGGCCATGGTCGAGCAGGCAAAGGCGACGATCTTGCTGACTTTGGGCAGCCGCCGGTCTCTGGTTTCGAGCAGAGATCGCAAGTCTTTGCAATCCTCGCTGTCTTCCCAGCTCTTGACTCCAGCGGCGAATGCTTCGCGCAGATTGGCCACCGAGGCGCAGTCAGAAGGGACCAGAAACTCGCCGGTTGCCTTGTCTCTCACCAACAGCGGGTAGAGTAGCTGTGTTGGAGAATATGCCGCGTCAGGGTCGAAGAGGTCGATGTCGTCAGACCGAGTCAAGTGCTGAACTGCACGGTAATCGAGATAGGGATCTCCTCTAGCAAGTCGGGGCGGGCGATTCGGTTAGCCAGTAAATCATATGGTTGGGGCAAGGATGATTGGAGGGATGAAAGAGACAGGGACGGCATCTCGTACACAACGAACTCAGTGTCCTTCCACTCGTCGGGATGGTAGGGCTTCACTGATCCGGTCTCTAATACATACTCGACTACTCGCCCGTCGACTGTTGGCATGGAGATGATGGGGGCCTTCGCACCGTTAGGGGGTGTGGGTGCGTTGCGGCAATGCTCAATTTGTTCCAAAGCGTGCTGGAAGACCTTCTTACTAAAGAAGGGAACCCCTTGCTCATAAAGTTCGTGGATGCGCTTCTTGACCTCATCTCTTGCCTGCATGAGCTCGGTCTCCATGAGGCTGCGGCCAGTCCCTACGCATTTGCCACGGGAGACGTAACATGATATTTCAAAGAAAGGTGCGCTCCTTGTTTGGTAGGCCGTGTTCCCGGCCGCAGGCGGAGCTGGGGTAGCCATGTATGAGGGACTGTGGTGTGAGATGATGTTGGAGAAGTAGGTGTGAAAGGGAAGTATTGATTACAAGTGCGCGGGAGAGAAGCTGACAGCGGCAGGGTGCTTATATGCCTTTTATCTTAGTACAAGGCAACACTGCGTTCAAATTGGCCCAACTGCGCCTGCAGGCTGCAGGTGATCTAACCAGTCCGGACTAGGCAAGGAAACGTCAATCAGTGACCCTCTTGATGCAAGAATGTACCAACTACCAACAACACCAAGCTTCGATTTTCGAACCGAGACTGTGTCATTGTGTCGTCTGGTGGAATAGGGGTTGCGGGGTTTAGCAGCGCTCAGTTGGGTCAGCGCTACAATGGCTCCAGGTCTCTCTGTCATGACTATGAGCTGAAACACGTCCAACCTGAAAATTGGTGAGAACCCATGAAGCAGACAGTCTCCAGTCAAGAACGAGAAGCTATGATATTTGAGAACAACTTCCTTCCAGTTCTTATCTCTTTGAACTTCTGGCCTCAAGGAGCTGATGGCACGCAGTGCTAATGTACACGCAATTGTAAGGCAATGTATTTACTTATAGGTACGTCGATACCGGTACTCTCGTTCCTTGAGCCGTCGGGTCATAAGACGGGATATGTTGGAACGTGGTGTGTGAGCTGGTAGTTCATCACGTAGCAGAACAAATAATTCGAGCCTCCGATATGTTTTCGTCCGCTTCTTCCCACTCGCCAACACCCCCCTCCCCCCAGAAAACCCCCACCTCTCACCCAGGGCTGCATTGACACCGGTCTATTCACCCTCGCTTGTTACAAGATGCCAAACACACACAAGGTGACACACCCGACATAGGAAGCGCTGAAAGCTGACTCGGGCACCACAGCTTGGATGACGGTGTTTGCCATCGACAGGCAAAGAGATTGCCCCTGCAGTAACGGACATAACCAAACGGGTTCGCAGCGGAGTCGCCGGAATTACGCTACCTTAGACCTCAGCAAAATGCGTGCTGGGCTCAGTAGAGCACAAAGTCTTAGGTGTGCGTGTTGCCGGCTGCCCGGCAGAAGGCAAGTTAGGTAATGGTTGGGATATCCGACCCTGCAATTCCAAGTCTGACAGTCACTTCAGGTAGTCTGTGTATATTCTTCCCTCCCCACCGAGAAAGGGGGTGAGCCAGCAACGAGAGGGATCACCAAGGCGCTTGGAAAAGCTCAAAACAAGAGTCTACGGATAGTGGCAGGAGCCTTCAAGTCCACACCCACTCGGAACCTTGAAACGGAGACATGGGTGCCGCCACTGGACCTTTACTTCAACAAACGACTGGCTGACTTTGAGGCCCGGCTTCAAATGCCCACTCCGGCTGACGGCCGAGGCGGAAAGAATACTGCAGGGAGTATTGTTGATGCGGCCTGCGGCAAGATATATCAGATCCTCAACTCGAGGACGGATAACAGGGGCCGACCGCGAGCCTTTGGGCCGCAGGAGCCCACAGCGATAGAAAAAGCCGCCAACACAATTGCAGTTTGGACGGGAGGGACTGCCGACACGGACAGAGTAATTGAGGAGGCCTGGAGAGAGAGGTGGCTCAAGGAACGAGACGGCCGGACAGCAACGAGGCCCGCAGATGACCTTGACCACCAGCACGAGACTCTGTTCCAAGACAAAACCCTAAGGAGACACGACGGCCTCAGCAGAGCGAAGAGTTCACTGTTGATCCAGATTCGAACCGGGGCCATAGGCCTTCGGGCTTTCTTATTCGAAAGGAGAGTCCCAAGAGTCCCAGAGGTACTGACGCCTATATGCGAGTGTGGAGAGGGGCGAGAGACTGTCGAACACCTTGTGATGTGGTGTTTGGCCCCACCGTTGACTCGAAGATGGGAGAGAGCCGAGGTCAGAACGCGAAGGGACATTTATTCTGTTCTACAGGGAATCAGTCCCAAAGCTGCACGGCTAACGGGGAGGATCCTGGACTGGCTGATGGACTCGGGGAAACTGCCGATGTACAGTCTGGCCAGGAGGCTGGAGCTGGAGCTCGCAGTCTAATACCCTTTCCTTCGGAGGCCAAGAGGCCTTCCCACTTTGTATTTGCAGGATCGCACACTGATCGTTTCCTTGATTGTAGATATGGGTTTTTCACCCGGCCCACGACGGCGCGGTTTTCCTGTATAGTAAGTAGTTGAAGGTCCGGCAAGCCCAAGGGCACAGCGGTGTAGGAATAATAAAATATTCTTCCCTCTAAAGTCCGGTGCCGAGCGACCAAATTATGTGAAAAAAATGAATGGGATTCCCACCCGGCCGCCCTTTTAGATAACGTTACATTATTTTTTGTTTTCTTTTTTTCTTCTTTTTTTCGCTTCAGCGACTCTGGCGAGATCGTCCAACATTGTCATGGTGGCTACCTCCCAATCTCTGACCGTCGTCTGTGAGTTGAATGCGTGGGCTGCCTGGCAGGAAAGACGAGCAAATGCATTGTCCAGCATGTAGTGCTGGACGCGACGGAAGGTGAGGTTGGGCGATTCGGGATGCGTCCTCCGTGACGGCCGCTTTGATGGAGGATATGTATGTTAGCTGTTGGGATAACGTAACGACATAGCCGTACTCGAATCTTCCAACATTGAAGGATACTCGGAACGAGTAAACAGAATGGCAAGAATTCTACCTGGCGTGGGCCCTTGTAGATAGCCCGTCAGCATCATCTATGAGGCACCTTGGATACAGCCTCCAAGGTACCTTGGGTGATGGTCGGATTGTGTGTTTGGTGACTCGCACGGCGAAGCAAATGGGGAACAGTTGTTATGATATGGTTCCCATTGCATACATCCATGATGGAAGACATCCGAGAGCTTAGTGTCGACAACATATTACGTACATACTTACAGGCTGAAACCGTCTTGAAATGTGTCCGATTCATAACCAATACACTCCTGAGAATAAACGCGGATACATGGCCTCAGAAACACAATTAAGGTTCTGCACCGACATGTCGAAAGGTACTTGTCGGGTTAGGACTCGGGTACCAAGAAACGAACAAAACAGAAAACAAAAGAATAACTACAGGTAAACAAAGGTTTCAGAAAGATGCCAGCCACGATGGATGGTGAGTAAATCCGAGGTACACAAGTAGAACATAATAAATATGCAATGGAGTACTCGTCAATCATGAGGACCAAGCAGTACCTACTAAGTTACTAACCTACGGTTTCTGTTGAGACAAAACCTGGAAGTCACAAAGGTTGCACGTGGGCTCAGCTTGACGTGTCACCACAGCCTACTGATACGCCTTGCTCTCTCGAAGCAAGGTCAGGAGACGCCCTGATGAATAAGCCACCACCCCAAAACGGCAAGTTAAATACGTACTTCTCAGTTGGGCGCTCACCTATCGGCATTACGCATACACACCACGCTCGACTGGCAAGGGGCAGAACCATCCCTTTTTCCAACACGCTCCCACTCCCCAGTGTCTCACTGAGCCATCTTGCGTCTTCCTTTTGTTCAATCTCCCCTTCGACGATTGAACTTTAAAATCTTCAATTCTTAGCCTTCCATCGGCCAAAATCTGGCGTACCTAACTCATTGACCCTCCCTGCTAGCCTCCGCCTCAGGTCCCACCCACGCTTCCATCCCCGCGCTTCCAAACCTTGGAAGTATTATTTGATCTCAGCGATTCCGTCGTTTATAAATCACAGCTGTGGCTCTGGCCCCGTCCTACTCAGTGCAGCACAGCACACCAAAGAGGTTTTGATGTTGGGATGAGCCGCTGTTTTCGTCTCCCGTCTATTATCTAAACCCGATGAACCATGGCAACTAGCAAGTTCCTGAAACTGCATCCCCGCCGTCCGGGTGCTCGGTTGGCGGTGCAGTCAATGCAGTCAAGCACTCGAACCTGCCTCTGTCTACATTCCAGACTTCAACTCCGCAACCTCCCTCCGTGCTCCCCAGCGGCATACGACCCCTATGTACAACCACGCCCTGGACGATATGGCCGGCCCTGGTGGTGCTCTGGGGAGTTTGTAGGATGTTCATCCAGCAGCATCATGACCGCACGGATAAGAGCATCTCGCCGCCGCCACAACATGCACGATGTGTGGATATCGGAGGTACGTGAGATATCCTAGTACTCGCTCCATGGTCTCGATCTGCATCTGACTCGGCGGGCGCCTTTCCGCGAGATAGGGAACTGGTCCGCAGATTTGGATCACATTTCGTTTCTGACTTAGCTTGGATGGACGCTCTCGCCTTTCCGATCCAGGATTGGCCAAATGACTATCTTCTCCTGTGTAAGATGTCAGGACTTTTGCGCATGAGTTATCGACCGAGGAAAGACACCCCGCCTCTCACCAACCATCCCTTGCACACCCAGAGATCATGCCAGGCAATCCAGGTGTCTTGAATCCAGGTTCCTCGGGCTCCTTTTTCGCTGGGAATTTCCTATCCGCTCCCACGGCAGCCATTTCCTTCATTCTTTCACCGCTGCCTCCTCGTCGAGCAAACAAGCTCACTTCCTTCAACTGCCCAACGTGAGGGGGTTCTTTCATTAGAAAGGAAACCCTTGACCGGCATATGCAAGAGTAGCAGCACGGTGTAAGATCCCTCGGCCTTCACAATCCAGAAGAACATCTTTGCCCGACTCCCGGATGCAGGAAGTCTATCAGAGGCAAGGGCTTCGAACGGCGCGACAAATTGAGGGAACACCTGATGAACAAGTCAAGCAAGCCCACTAGGACGCTACGCAAGGCGCGCCTGCGTCTCTCGTCAACAAACCCCACGGCCGCGACTTTACCTCCGTCCCCCCAGAACCCTGAGGCCGTTCGTCCTGGTGCGAGCGAGACCTCTTCAGACGACAGGAGCAGCCGTGAGCAGGAAGAAGTCAGTAGTACGACACAATCCGGCAATGAAACCCCCAGCATTGTGGAAAGGGTTGCTTCCTGCCAGAGATGCTGCCAGGCTGACGAGGAACACCTCTGCGCGGTGGAACGAGAGATCCGCGATATGGAGGAAGAGCTTCTGGCACGAAAACGGGTGCACCGGCAAGGGCGGAAGAGAATTGTTGCTTCGCAGAGCAGTATCGACAGTTTCACGAAGCAGCAGGGGCTATTTACCGAATCACCCATTCAGTATACATAAAACCGCATCTTCCAAGGCCCCCCACTCTCTCTCCGGTCACATTAACTTCGGCCTTTCAGCTCTCGAGCTGCTCGCTCGTGTGCTGCACCTCCTCCCTTGACCAGTTCTCGATTCTCTCATCAAATTGCATAGCCTCCTTCAGCCCGAGCTGCTCAAAAAAGTCGACAATCGTCTTGCCCCGGCAGTAGTTGAGATCAGATCCCTCATCCTTGAGTCCGCGGTACGACTCTTGCATGGCGAGCATGGCCGAAATGAAGCCTGTGCACGGGTATATGGCTGCAGCGAAGCCTAGCTCCTCGCATTCGGCCGTGGTCAGGTTGCCGGTGAGGCCCTTGAAGGTATCAGCACACATGTGTTACTTCTCAGACGAGCGAGAAAGGCGTGTAAGTGTAAGTCTTTACATCTGGGAGGACATCAATCATGACCGGATGCGGCGCAAGCTCCCTAACCAGCTCGCGCATCTCGTCCTTGGTCCAGGTCGACTCCATAAACGCCATATCCGCGCCCGCCGCCATGGCCTCCTTGAGCCTCCTCACGCCCTCGCGAAACGCCTCGGTCGACGCCCGATCACCGCCAAACGACTTTGCATTGCGCGCATCCGTCCGCGCGATGATGGCGAACTCCGCATTCGTCCTGGCCTCGACGGCACTCCGGATCCGCTCGAGGTAGACCTGCAGATCGACGACATCCTTGCCCTTGAGCTGGCCGCACCGCTTGGGAAACACTTGGTCCTTAATGTGGCAGCCAGCCACGCCGGCGTGCTCGTATAGCTGGATGGTGCGGCGGATGTCGAGCGGGCCGCCAAAGCCCGTGTCGGCGTCGGCGATGAGGGGCAGGTGCGTGTTCTGCGCCACAATCTCGGACGCCTTGGCAGCTCGTCAGCCGTCATGACCGACAGGTCCGGCTGCCCCACCACCGAGCCCGTCGCCCCGCTGCCGGCGAGGTAGAGGAAGTCAAGGTCGAAGCTGGAGGCTACCTTGTGGAGATGCCGTCGAAGGCGCCCGGGCCGATGAGGCATCCTTTCTCTGCGGAAGTCGTTATATGCGTGAGCCGAGATCACCTGATGTACATAATTGAACTAAAAAGTCAGAGTATGAAAGGACTTATCTTACTGCTGTTCAAAGCCTCGTGAAGGAGCTTAGGGCCTTTTCCAGTCGCGATAACCATTGCAGTCTTTGTCTCTGTTTTTTTATCTCGAGCAGATTTGTGTCGGGGCCATCGTTCGAAGGAGATGATATTACCAAAATGGAAGTGCTAACGTTAGTGTGTAATTCAGATTTGGTTTGTACACTAAGGTAGTAAGTGAGATATGGTCCAGAAGCTGCCCCGGGCTGATGGTGACGAAGGTGGTGAGGTCATAAATTCTTCTTGTTGAACGGATCAAGATGGCCGGGAGCACAGAACAAGCCACAGGCTGTAAAGTCGGACGACTCGCGGACCGGCTCACTGTTGTAGGATGGCCAATGGTTTAGGGTAAGGTAGTGTAACAAAGTTGAGTTATCTTCCTCTCGACGGATGATGCTGTCCTTCAGGTCAAGTAGGGGCTGGTTCACAAGCAAATCACGTCGAAAGCTATCAATTTATAATGCGGCAATCAGAAACATCGCCACGACGTTAAAGTGGCAGTTCCCTTAAAACTGAACCCACCTAGCAGTGCGCCCTTCATATTCCCGTCCTTGGTGCTCACTGGGGACTGGATCCAGTCCGTTAAGCGGAAATGGGATGTGCACCTAATTACATGTAAGTACCTACCTTAAGTTCGGATGACTACCTTACTCATGATATGATGTAACGGTTACGACGACTACTCCCCGCAGCCACCGACGCGGGGAGGCCATAATAACGGACGAGGTACACTTCAATGCTCACTGCTGCCTTCGACCTTTTGTTTACCGTGTTGAACAATAATATCAGCAGAGTGCAGCCAGAATCATAGCATCAACATCAGAACCCATAGCCACACTTCTACTTTCAACATGTCTGGCACGGAGAAAGTCTTGGAAGGCATCAAGCACCTCTCCGACACGAACCTTGACACGCTGGTCAAGACGACCTCGTTCAAGGAGGAGCTCGAGGAGGCAAGAACCAACCCCAGTTTCAGCTTGTCGCGCGTCTGTTCCGACACCGAATCACTAATCAACACCCTTGCTCAGGCCATCCGTGGACACATCCATATCGAGCTGCAGAGCTGGTTCTTCTACCGCAAGCTCAGCAACGACTGCTGCCGCTCCAACGTGGCGCTGCACGGGTTCGGCACGTACGTTCCCTCATCGTCTTTACCATTCCTGCTCTCTATCACGCCAAACCAAGCACAAAGGTATACCTTAACTGACAACAGTTAAGGCTCTGGAAGCGCTGCGCCGTCGAATGTCTCGCCGACGCCAACTGGCTCGAGTCGTACCTCGCCCAGCGCGGCGGCCGCTCCAAGCCGACGGCCATCGAGCCGCCCACCGTCGGCTGGCCCGACAGCCCCGTCGATCCAGTCCAGCCGGTGCATGAGGCGCTGAAGGTTGAGAAGAGCCTGCTCGAGGACCTGCAGCGGCTGTGTGAGAAGGCGAACAAGTGGTAAGCTTTTGCTACAGGCGTTGTCAAAGGTACTAAATGATGGCTGACGTGATCTGTGTCATGTAGTGGAGACGGTGCGGCCGAGGACGCCATCCAGTCGCACTTCCTGCGCAAGGAGACGCGCCACGTCAAGGACATGGGCGACTTGCTGCAGCAGTGCGTCCGGGTGAGCAAGCAGGCCGGCCATGGGCTGTATCACCTGGATAAGGAGCTGAGAATGAGTGGGGGCGTGGTGCCGTGGGGCGGGCGGAATGACCCGGACACTATCACCGAGGAGTTGTACAAGGTGAAGGTTTAGTTGGGAGGACCTCACTGAGGGTGATGGCTGGACATGATCAGGGTTGGGATACCTTGAACGTATCGTACATTTACTTCAACCTCTTAAGGGCAGCATCAGATTCGTATTTCAGATGGCTAGTTAGTTGACTAGATACATAATCTGTGGTATCCCCCATTTACCGTGACCTCCACTGGACGTGACCTTGTTCTTAGCTGGTTCAGTTCCGGTTTTACCACTCTGAGTGATACTTGAAGATGTGAACCGGAAGTTGTCATCGCTTACTGTCGCCGCCGGACCACGCTCGTACGCCATGCGCCCTTGAATATCATCGGGTGAGCAGATGGAAACTACTACAGTGCATCAAATAGCCATAGCCAGTCTCTGCGCAGGGCTCGAACGCGTCAGACATGAGTCGGAGCCTGAAGTGCCTCAGCAAGAAATACCCGAAGAACTTGATGTGCAAAGGGGCAACGGGACCAGCGCCATTCTGTGGCGTGCAGTTCCAGTTGGGTTGGCCCGGTGATTGACGGATCCACGGGAAAAGGATGGCAGCGCTCTTTCCCCGAGCACCCAAGCCGTCCCATAGTGAGTATCGGATGGTGTCTTCCTGGGCGACGTAGTCCAAGTGAATAGAAGGTCCCTCGTTATCCCACGGGTAGGAAGGGAAGTCGATGACATGCTCGGTATGGGACACACCAAAGAAGACAATAAGAGCAGGCCGAGCGTCTGAGTCTGCTGCGTTGTTGGGGTCTTCGTCAGACGGTACAGGCATTCTGGGCCGAGCAAAGGCGAATTTGTCCGCCATGATCCAAGAATCTAGAGCATTTGCATGACTTCGCAGACTACCAGATGGGCATCTGGGTGGCTGCCGCTTGTGACACTGGTTACCGGACAGCTAGGGCGGTCGTGATGGCAGCGCCAAGCCCGCTCACAACCCTCTCTGAAGCGCGTTGCCATGGCTTCCTTTGCTTCGGTGTCAGCCAGAATGACTTCAGGAGCCAGTCGCCCATGGGGCCTAAGACAGCTTCCTCCGCCTGGGGTGTCGCGTTTATGTTACAGACAGCAAACTGTTCAAGAAACTTAAGCTGCCACTTGGACGGTACGGACTAGGGTTCGATCTTCTCAAAAGATTTCCAGTCCAGGACGGACCTCGATCTCGTTGACTTGAGTTTGGACATGTGTTCATTGTACGTCCCAGCCAGTGCAGATCCGGCAATGAGAACTCTGTAAACTGTCTTGTGCACACGTGGCCGCCATTCTGGCATCCGCTCAGGCTTCTCCGGGAGCTCATTTCGCTGCCTGTCTCGCGGGTGGTCACGGCAGTATCCGTACTCCCGCCGCAAGTCCAGATCAAGGTCGCTTGCCAGCCAGAAGAGTTTTGAAGACGGCTGTCAACTCAGAGAAGCTGGGCTTGCGGTAGCTGCTGGTGAGTTCTCCGGGCTTGACTCGCATGGGAGGAAGCTCACAGCGGCGCTCGGCGTCGGCAACCATCTCAGTCAGGGAGGCCTATTCAACCAAGAGGATTAGTTCATCGGCTAATCTGAGATCAAGGGTGCTGTTACTCCGTACATGCAGCGATCAATGCCTCCACGACGCATGGAATTTCGTTACCCATCTCCAACCACAAATGAGCAACTGCATGGGTTCGTCCAATGTGATGGAGGAAGCGGCAAGTCGAAGTGAGAGAGAAGGCATCTCTCGCCGACTCGCACGCCTCGACAATGACGATGACGAGCTCGGGCGGTCCGGCCCGAGCAAGAACCTCGGAAGACATCAGAAGCCGATGTGACGCAGATGACCAGTGGTTCGAAGTCTGTCTGCTGAAGACGAGATTGAAGAAAAATCGGGTCGCATGTCGCAGGTGGTTTCACCGGTTTGGTCAGCGGTAACGATGATTGTGCGGGTGAAAAGAAGCTGGTCCGAACTTAGGGTCAATGTGGAGAGCAGTTCTGAGAGTCGACTTACGTCCTAAAAAGAAACAAAAAAATGCTTTATGGGATCGAAAGAAGTGTAGTTAGTTACGGGTTTCAGGTTCTCTGTGAGCTGTGGGCCACGAAAAGAATCAGAGAATAAGGTAGAAACTCAACCACGGGGCAAGAGCGCTCAAAGCGCAACTTCCTCAAAGAGCCACACCTCCAGGCAGCCTCACCGCTCGTTTTCCACATATTTGTATCAACCGGCCAGAATTAAAGATTTTCAGGGGCTTACTTCGCAGATCTGCCGTTGCTCGAGGCCTGATCAGGAGAAGTGATTGGTTTACTCGTGCAATGGGCAGCAGAATTCGCTTCTGAAACTTAAGTTGTACTGTATATAGTTATTTCGAGCTAGTCCTCAACCTGTTTCCCTGTTCTCCCATTGCGTGACATTGTGCTAGAATTTATTGTTTGCTTGCTGGCTTGGGGCAAACCGGGAAAGGCCACAACACGCGGTTGGTCGCTTTCTCAAACCCGACGAGTCGATGACGCCTCAAAAACAGCTTCAAACACCGAACTCAAACGCCCATATGACCAGGAATGAGAGGGCAACCATATCTTACTCCGGGATTACTTTTGCATACATGGACACCCATTGTACGGTCCCTTACTCAGCAGCATCCGCTTCATGGTTCCCTACAAAGTACTCAATTATCGGTCTGATGCTCATGATTGGCCAGGTGTTGTGCTTGTACAAATACCTGTCCATCTCTTGACCTCTTAGCCCATTGCAGTCTGCATCAACCTCGGCCTCTCTTCCGCCGCAATTGATCAAGACACAATCCTCCGGCCCCCCTCATGCTACCTCGCCATTACCACTGGGGGATTTGACAGAGATTCTGGGCTGTCTTTTCCCTCCCGACAGCGATACACGTCCTCCGCACGAACTGGAACGCTTCGCGCATTTTGGGCACGGTGAACTGAGTAGGTACCTACCACACTCGCTACCTTTTCCCTTCTAATAGTCTCTAGTACATCTATGACTACTCAGCCTACCTTATTTGATCACTCGGTCGCTTCTCACTCGCTCTTCCAGCATCCAGGTTCGTCGACCGCGCAATTGTTGCTCGTCTTGAAAAAACCAAGAAAAGATAGAAAAAGATGTTCCAGTCCTCAATGTTGGTCAGGTCGCAACCCACGACTGTTTGACTCGGAACAGAAAGCAAAGCATTGTGTCTTGGATGTCGATGTATCAGGTCAAGTGCCGAGGCCAGAGCTGCCAGACTTCGCCCAGTCACGTCTTGGATCTTGTACGGGATGCAGTTGGCATGGTAACCGCTCTGAATTCACATGTCCTACTTTCTGGAGAGAGCCTTATGCCTGTCAGTGGTCTTGGTGTTGCATAATCACCGTTTCTGTGGTGAAGGTGCGATGATAAAGGAGCAAGGGTTGCGAGGTGGAGAGCAGCGACTTGAAACTTGAATGGCTTAATATTGCCAGTGGTTGTTATGGAGAGGGTATTTGGTCCGTCCATACCTTACTAATGGCGGCGTGGAGTAAATAGATTGGAGGTATCAATATGAAGCTCGTCTGTTGACGAACACCACTCAACTCGTGTTGCTACACTTCTTCACTCCTGGTAGTGTTGGTGCGGTACTTCCCGACATGCGACTCGGACTTAAGCTAGGTAGAGGTAGCTCCCTGTCGTGGATATAACCAGAAAGCCATGTATAAGGTACCTATCCACCCATATGAGTTCATGTCTGTAGGTTAGTTCCTACACGTTCGGTTCTACATGAGTCTGTGGTGTGATTGTACATGATGTCATAGTATTGTCATGACTGTCAACTTTGGAATGTCAAACAGTCAAAGATATCTATTTCACAAGTTCCTCAGTTCCAGCTGAGAACTCCATTACTATTCAATGCAAACTCAAAATTTGCCGAGCTTTGAAATGCGCCCTAACGAGCTTTACACTCACTCCATAGTCCCAGTCAGCGTGAACCATTTTCTTGGCTGCTTTTCGTTTAGGCAAAAGCGGCTACCGGCTCTACTGGACTGTCGACTCTGCCGCCATCCATGACGGTTGGAGATCGACTCTGTTGCATTCCCTGGCCCGCTTGGTTACAAGACCGGTATCTGCGAGGCTAAGGTAAGGTACCTTACTGTCACTACTCCATTGCCTCAGGTAATGTAGGTTGTCACAGTACGATCTTGTCTTACTTTTCTGTCCAAAGGCATGTTGACCATTAATCACTGAAGACATACAGCATGGTCCCCACAAGGCTTGTGTCTGCTGTGCGCCTGTATGTCCCATCTCTTGCCGATCCACCGTCTGGTGACACCCTCCATGGTCACACCATCAAATCTGGCAGGCTCCTATTTGAAGGGACCAATGCCTCAATTTGGAAGCATGCATGCCATGCATGCCATGCATGGATGTGTCTCAATGGGGCGACCCCGGCTCTAGCGGCGCCTTCAGGTTAGAATCTTTGACCGTACCCAAGGAACCGGGAGAAAGTTGGTCTTCTGAGCCCATGTCCTCCACGTGCCGGACCCTCCGCTGCGTGTGCTCGGCCCGCGGGGCAGTGCTGGACAATACCGTTATTGTTCGTGAATTCAGGTACCGATTTTATTAGCGTGATCGGGTTAGGAGCAATCAATGGACATGCGACGATTTGCAAGAAACCAACAACACAACAAAGTCCGAGAGACAGGAAAGTGCTTGTTGGCTCTGACATGCATCCCGAGGCATCGCCGACGACTTTGATTTTTTTGTCATGGAAAGCCCTCCTCCAACAGGCATATCAGCATCGACATTGGTCACCAATATCTAGGCATATGCTGTTGGCGCTAAAACGGAGAGACGGAGGTGTGATTTTCAGCTTGGCAAAATGGCGCGCAGATTTCACTCATAGTGTGCTCGATTTGTTCCAGAAATATTGTGATTGATTGCAATTTGCGTGCCATGTCGGCTGCGAACATCGTACCTGGCGGCTGGGACGGCATCTTCGAGCAGCAAAAAAACAGACCGGACTCTGGAGCTATCAGTGAAGGATTCGGGCGGGGTAACGAAACTGACCCTCCTTGGCAACTGCCAAGGTAGGATTTCGGAAAGCGAGCCAGTGGCCGTTGTCCGGATAAAGCGATTTCGCCTCTGGCTAAATTTGTCGGCCCATCTTCCCGCACTCGTGCCCAAGAATCTAGGATGACAGCAGGGAATCGCAGCCAACACGGGGGGTAACTGGTCGTGGTTGGTTCTGCGGAATGACCAGAAGGAGCCAAAGCCAAGACCGATTTTAACAATCTGGGGTGGGAGGTTGGAGAACCCCGGATGCGGAGAGGTTTGTCGTTTGTGGGGATGGGAAATCGGGGAGGAGGGTCGTCTAAAATACTCTATTCTCAAGGACCGTGGAGTCGAAGGACCTCACGAAGGACCTTTTCTGACAGCAGGCTAGCAACAGCCGGCCATCAAGTACCGGGCGTTGGATCCCTGACGGCGTTACAGCCTTGTCTTCAATGTAACTTCACCACTTGAGCAGGTCCCTGAGGCAAACGGGACACAAATTCGGGTACCAAAGGGTCCGAGAAGCTCGGATTCTGGTGCTGGCGGCCAGGGCGAGGTGCCTCCTTCGGTGGTACTTGGGACTAGCCACATGGAGCTTAACGGCGGGCAAAAGTTCAGGAAAATCTGGTCATCGACAGTCAGCAACCCCTGTCTGCCATGCCAGGACGTCGGATTCCTGTCCCGTCTTCGCGGCCACTTGCAGTCGACTGCAGTGCTTGCCAACCACGGGATTGGCCACTCACAGTCCAGCATACGGGCAGGGCCCGGGAGGAGTACGACCGAGGTTGGCACCGACTGGTGGGTTGTTTGGGGAAGCGGGAGGGCCGAAGCTCGTTAGGGCTCACGCCAAGACACGGGCTGGGGCAACATGGGGTTGCCTGGCAGGATGGGGAAGTTCCCCGGATTCACGGCTCCATCTCCAGAGCGACACGAGGCGGCATCATGGATGGGGTTCACTAGTTTGATACGGAGCAGCAGTTATTTAGCGACGCTTTGCCCCGAGACTCGACAAGCACTCCCGAGTTCCTCTTCCCGCGTCTTCATCCTGAAGAGAGCTGCCAACCCGCCAACATGGACAAAGTCAAAGTCAACGTCGGCTCGACGGCGGACCCCATCGTCACCCGCCTCGTCCAGGAGGACAAGGTCCCGTGGTACAAGAAGCCCAATCTACGGCGCATGTACATCTTCCTCTTCCTCTGCTGCATGGGTGTCGAGATCACGTCGGGCTTCGACTCACAGCTCATCAACACGCTCCAGTTTGCCCCGAGCTTCCACAAGTGTACGTAATCTCTTCTCTCTGCGTTTAAATGGTACCAGATCGGTGCAAATAAACTGACGGCAAGCTTGTAGACCTGGGTGGCGGACGCACCGAAGGGACCAACAAGGATGGCTCGCCAAACTACAAGATTGAGCCCGGCCTGCTCGGCTTCGTCAACTCGTGCTACCAGCTCGGATCCATCTTTGCCGTTCCCGTTGCGCCGTGGTTCGCCCAGAGGTTTGGCCGCCGGTGGTCCATCATGCTCGGCTCCTGGATCATGGTCGCCGGTGCTCTCATCCAGGGGTTCGCCCAGCACGGTATGTGCTTCTTTTCTCCTTCCCAAAATCATGTCGTTGCTGACAAGGTCCCAGTCGCCATGTACATCATCGCCCGCATGATCCTCGGCGTCGGCATCCTGTTCTGCATCATCTCGGGCGCCGCCCTCATCGGCGAGCTCGGCCACCCCAAGGAGCGCGCCATTCTCACGTCGCTGTTCAACTCGTCGTACTTTATCGGCCAAATCACGGCCTCGGCCATTGCCATTGGCACCGAGAAGATGACCGACGACTGGGCCTGGCGTCTGCCCTCGCTGCTCCAGATCTGCCCGTCGCTGCTGCAGATCTGCACCGTCTTTTTCCTGCCCGAGTCGCCGCGCTACCTCATCTCCAAGGACCGGGACGACGACGCGCGCAAGGTCCTCGTCGAGTACCACGCCGAGGGCGACGCCAACTCGGTCCTCGTGCAGGCCGAGATGACGCAGATCCGCGAGACCATCCGGACCGAAATGGAGGTGTCCAAGCAGAGCTGGATGGAGCTGCTCACGTCGGCCGGCATGCGCCGCCGCGTGCTCATCACCGTCTTCATCGGCCTCTTCACCCAAATGTCGGGCAACACGCTGCTCAGCTACTACTCGGGCATCCTCTTTGGCATGATGGGCTTCACCGAGCAGTCGGTCAAGACGCGCATCAACGTCGCCAACGCCTGCTGGTCCCTGCTCAATGCCACTATCATCGCGCTCTTTGTGACGCGCTTCCCGCGCCGCAAGATGTACATGCTCTCGGCCGGCCTGATGTGCGCCGTCTTCATCGGCATCACCGTTTCCCTCGAGCGCATGCAGGTGGCCATTGACGCCAAGACGACCAACGAGTCGGCCGGTATCTCGGGCCTGTTCTGGTACTTTGCCTTCTCGCCCTGCTACAACATCGGCAACAACGCCCTCACCTACACGTACCTGGTCGAGCTGTGGCCCTACTCGCACCGCAGCCGCGGCATCGGCGTCCAGCAGATCTTTGGCAAGCTCGCCGGCTTCTTCTCGACCAACGTCAACTCGATCGCCCTCAGCGCCATCAAGTGGAAGTATCTGGCCATCTACTGCGGCTGGATCTTTTTTGAGCTGCTCATCATCTTTGGCCTCTACCCTGAGACCAGCGGCCGCACCCTCGAGGAGCTTGCATTCTGTACGTCTTTTTCCCCTCTTTCAACGGTCATCACAGTGAAATCACAGAAACTGACTGGCTGTTTCCACAGTGTTCGAGGACAACAGCCTCAACGAGCGGACCACGCAGGCCGTCGAGAAGCAGATCCACTACGGGGATGGCGACAACGTCGAGCACAAGGAAGAGAATGTGGTCACCGAGAAGAGCATGGTGTAGGATGGCTACGGTTGCTTTGATACCATGACGGGAGCAATAGTGCTGAGATGAATTTTTTTGGGTGCTCTAGTATCAGTCTGGCTGGAGGGCTTTGAATCCAAGGGGTCGTCAGTGGTTTTGATCTTGGTAGCGGTCACGCACTGGCTTGCTCTGGATTCATATTTCAATTCGAACGTAATTCCCGAACCGCCCTTACAGCTCCCATGGTATCACAGGTCCGAGCGTACCAAAAACCCGGTTTTCGGTCCGCCAAAAACCGGCGGGTCCTCATTTTCCCCGCCAAATTCGGCTCCGTG